>NW_022587782.1:0-57599 GCF_009834535.1 Camelus ferus
TTTCGGTCTGCAGAACCCGGGATCTCCTATGAGCCCTTCGATTGTCTTCCCCGATTCCCTCACAGTGCGGGCTGACGGGGAAAGGCGGGGGTTGGGCTGGAAAAGCAGGTAGCATCTAGTGCCTCCCCATGGACAGGGGAGGTAATTAGCGGAATTCCCCTTGCGAAGGAACACCTGTGACACCAGGAAGCTGCGTGGAGGGCCGCCCTAAACCTCACCCACACAGTCACCCGTGTTCCGGAATTCTGAGTGTGGGGAGGATCCGTCTCTGTCTGCAGCTCCCGGATCTCCTAGGAGCCCTTCGAGTGTCTTCCCCGAGTCCCTCACAGTGCTGGCAGCCGGGGAAATGCGGGGGTTGGACTGGAAACGCAGGTAGCATCTAGTGCCTCCACCTGGACAGGGAAGTAATTAGAGACTTCCCCCTGCCAGGGAACACCTGTGACTCCAGGCAGCTGCGTGAAGTGTGGCCCTAAACCTCACCCACAGTCAGACGTGTTCCGGAATTCTGATGACGGGAGGGTCCGTCTTCTGTTTGCAGCACCCGGATCTCCTAAGAGCCCTTCGCGTGTCTTCCCCGAGTCCCTCTCACTGCGGGCTGCCGGGGAAAGGCGGGGGTTGGGCTGGAAACGCAGGTAGCATCTAGTGCCTCCCCTGGACAGGGGAGGTATTTAGCGGACTTCCCCCTGCCAGGGAACACCTGTGACACCAGGAAGCTTCGTGGAGTAAGGCCCAGAACTTTCCCCACACAGTCAGCCGTTTCCGGAATTCTGAGTGTGGGGATGTTCCGTCTTCTGTCTGCAGCACCCGGGATCTCCTAGGAGCCCTTCGAGTGTCATCCCCGAGTCCCTTACACTGCGGGATGTCCGGGAAATGCGGGGGTTGTGTTGGAAACACAGGTAGCATCTAGTGCCTCCCCATGGACAGGGAGGTAATTAGCTGACTTCCCCTTGCGAGGGAACAACTGTGGAACCAGGAAGCTGCGTGGAGGCGGCCCTAAACCTCACCCACACAGTCACCCGTGTTCCGGAATTCTGAGTGTGGGGATGTTCCGTCTTCTGTCTGCAGCACCCGGGATCTCCTAGGAGCCCTTCGAGTGTCTTCCCCGAGTTCCTCCCACTGCGGGCTGCCGGGAAAGTGGGGGTTGGGCTGGAAACGCAGGTAGCATCTAGTGCCTCCACCTGGACAGGGGAGGTAATTAGCGGACTTCCCCCCTGCCAGGGAACACCTGTGACACCAGGAAGCTTCGTGGAGTAAGGCCCAGAACTTCCCCAACACAGTCAGCCGTGTTCCGGAATTCTGAGTGTGGGGAGGTTCCGTCTTCGTCTGCAGAACCCGGGATCTCCTAGGACCCTTCGAGTGTCTTCCCCGAGTCCTTACACTGCGGGATGTCAGGGAAAGGCGGGGTTGGCTCGAAAAGCATGTAGCATCTAGTGCCTCCCCATGGACGGGGAGGTAATTAGCTCAATTCCCCTTGCGAGGGAACAACTGTGGAACCAGGAAGCTGCGTGGAGGGCGGCCCTAAACCTCACCCACACAGTCACCCGTGTTCCGGAATTCTGAGTGTGGGGAGGTTCCGTCTTCTGTCTGCAGCACCCGGGATCTCCTAGGAGCCCTTCGAGATTCTTCCCCGAGTCCCTCCCACTGCGGGCTGCCGGGGAATGGCGGGGGTTGGGCTGGAAAAGCAGGTAGCATCTAGTGCCTCCCCATGGACAGGGGAGGTAATTAGCGGAATTCCCCTTGGGAGGGAACACCTGAGACATCAGGAAGCTGCGTGGAGGGCCGCCCTAAACCTCACCCACAAGTCACACGTGTTCCGGAATTCTGAGTGTGGGGAGGATCCGTCTTCTTTCTGCAGATCCCGGGATATCCTAGGAGCCCTTCGAGTGTCTTCCCCGAGTCCCTCCCAGTGCTGGCAGCCGGGGAAAGGCGGGGGTTGGGCTGGAAACGCAGGTAGCATCTAGTGCCTTCACCTGGACAGGGGAAGTAATTAGAGGACTTCCCCCTGCAAGGGAACACCTGTGACTACAGGCAGCTGCGTGGAGTGCGTTCCAGAACCTCCCCATCACAGTCAGCCGTGTTCCGGAATTCTGAGTGTGGGGAGGTTCCGTCTTCGGTCTGCAGAACACGGGATCTCCTAGGAGCCCTTCGAGTGTCTTCCCCGAGTCCCTCACAGTGCTGGCAGCCGGGGAAAGGCGGGGGTTGGGCTGGAAACGCAGATAGTATCTAGTGCCTCCCCCTGGACAGGGAGGTAATTAGCGGACTTCCCCCTGCCAGGGAACACCTGTGACACCAGGAAGCTTCGTGGAGTGCGTCCCAGAACCTCCCCCTCACAGTCAGCCGTGTTCCGGAATTCTGAGTGTGGGGAGGTTCCGTCTTCGGTCTGCAGAACCCGGGATCTCCTAGGAGCCCTTCGAGTGTCTTCCTCGATTCCCTCCCAGTGCGGGCTGCCGGGGAAATGCGGGGGTTGGGCTGGAAACACAGGTAGCATCTAGTGCCTCCCCATGGACAGGGGAGGTAATTAGCGGACTTTCCCTTGCCAGGGAACACCTGAGACACCAGGAAGCTGCGTGGAGGGCGGCCCTAAACCTCACCCACACAGTCACCCGTGTTCCGGAATTCTGAGTGTGGGGAGGATCCGTCTTCTGTCTGCAGCTCCCGGGATCTCCTAGGAGCCCTTCGAGTGTCTTCCCCGAGTCCCTCCCAGTGCTGGCAGCCGGGGAAATGCGGGGGTTGGACTGGAAACGCAGGTAGCATCTAATGCCTCCACCTGGACAGGGGAAATAATTAGAGGACTTCCCCCTGCCAGGGAACACCTGAGACTCCAGGCAGCTGCGTGGAGGGCGGCCCTAAACCTCACCCATACAGTCAGACGTGTTCCGGAATTCTGAGTGAGGGGAGGTTCCGTCTTATGTCTGCAGCACCCGGGATCTCCTAGGAGCCCTTCGAGTGTCTTCCCCTAGTCCCTAACACTGCGGGAAGTCCGGGAAAGGCGGGGGTTGTGCTCGAAAAGCAGGTAGCATCTAGTGCCTCCCCATGGACAGGGGAGGTAATTAGCTGACTTTCACTTGCGAGGGAACACCTGTGGAACCAGGAAGCTGCGTGGAGGGCGGCCCTAAACCTCACCCACACAGTCACCCGTGTTCCGGAATTCTGAGTGTGGGGAGGTTCCGTCTTCTGTCTGCAGCACCCGGGATCTCCTAGGAGCCCTTCGAGAGTCTTCCCCGAGTCCCTCCCACTGCGGGCTGCCGGGGAAAGGCGGGGGTTGGCCTGGAAACGCAGGTAGCATCTAGTGCCTTCCCATGGACAGGGGAGGTAATTAGCGGACTTCCCCCTGCCAGGGAACACCTGTGACACCAGGAAGCTTCGTGGAGTAAGGCCCAGAACTTCCTCCACACAGTTAGCCGTGTTCCGGAATTCTGAGTGTGGGGATGTTCCGTCTTCTGTCTGCAGCACCCGGGATCTCCTAGGAGCCCTTCGAGAGTCTTCCCCGAATCCCTCCCACTGCGGGCTGCCGGGGAAAGGCGGGGGTTGGGCTGGAAAAGCAGGTAGCATCTAGTGCCTCCGCATGGACAGGGGAGGTAATTAGCGGAATTCCCCTTGCGAGGGAACACCTTTGACACCAGGACGCTGCGTGGAGGGCCGCCCTAAACCTCACCCACACAGTCAGACGTGTTCCGGAATTCTGAGTGTGGGGAGGATCCGTCTTCTGTCTGCAGCTCCCGGGATCTCCTAGGAGCCCTTCGAGTGTCTTCCCCGAGTCCCTCCCAGTGCTGGCAGCCGGGGAAAGGCGGGGGTTGGGCTGGAAACGCAGGTAGCATACAGTGCCTCAACCTGGACAGGGGAAGTAATTAGAGGACTTCCCCCTGCCAGGGAACACCTGTGACTCCAAGCAGCTGCGTGGAGGGCGGCCCTAAACCTCACCCACACAGTCAGAAGTGTTCCGGAATTCTGAGTGTGGGGATGTTCCGTCTTCTGTCTGCAGCACCCGGGATCACCTAGGAGCCATTCGAGTGTCTTCCCCGAGTCCCTCCCTTTGAGGGCTGCCGGGGAAATGCGGGGGTTGGGCTGGAAACGCAGGTAGCATCTAGTGCCTCCCCCTGGACAGGGAGGTAATTAGCGGACTACCCCCTGCCAGGGAACACCTGTGACACCAGGAAGCTTCGTGGAGTGCGGCCCAGAACCTCCCCCTCACAGTCAGCCGTGTTCCGGAATTCTGAGTGTGGGGAGGTTCCGTTTTCGGTCTGCAGAACCCGGGATCTCCTATGAGCCCTTCGATTGTCTTCCCCGATTCCCTCACAGTGCGGGCTGCCGGGGAAAGGCGGGGGTTGGGCTGGAAAAGCAGGTAGCATCTAGTGCCTCCCCATGGACAGGGGAGGTAATTAGCGGAATTCCCTTGCGAAGGAACACCTGTGACACCAGGAAGCTGCGTGGAGGGCCGCCCTAAACCTCACCCACACAGTCACCCGTGTTCCGGAATTCTGAGTGTGGGGAGGATCCGTCTTCTGTCTGCAGCTCCCGGGATCTCCTAGGAGCCCTTCGAGTGTCTTCCCCGAGTCCCTCACAGTGCTGGCAGCCGGGGAAATGCGGGGGTTGGACTGGAAACGCAGGTAGCATCTAGTGCCTCCACCTGGACAGGGGAAGTAATTAGAGAACTTCCCCCTGCCAGGGAACACCTGTGACTCCAGGCAGCTGCGTGAAGGGTGGCCCTAAACCTCACCCACACAGTAAGACGTGTTCCGGAATTCTGAGTGACGGGAGGGTCCGTCTTCTGTTTGCAGCACCCGGGATCTCCTAAGAGCCCTTCGCGTGTCTTCCCCGAGTCCCTCTCACTGCGGGCTGCCGGGGAAAGGCGGGGGTTGGGCTGGAAACGCAGGTAGCATCTAGTGCCTCCCCCTGGACAGGGGAGGTATTTAGCGGACTTCCCCCTGCCAGGGAACACCTGTGACACCAGGAAGCTTCGTGGAGTAAGGCCCAGAACTTTCCCCACACAGTCAGCCGTGTTCCGGAATTCTGAGTGTGGGGATGTTCCGTCTTCTGTCTGCAGCACCCGGGATCTCCTAGGAGCCCTTCGAGTGTCATCCCCGAGTCCCTTACACTGCGGGATGTCCGGGAAATGCGGGGGTTGTGTTGGAAACACAGGTAGCATCTAGTGCCTCCCCATGGACAGGGGAGGTAATTAGCTGACTTCCCCTTGCGAGGGAACAACTGTGGAACCAGGAAGCTGCGTGGAGGGCGGCCCTAAACCTCACCCACACAGTCACCCGTGTTCCGGAATTCTGAGTGTGGGGATGTTCCGTCTTCTGTCTGCAGCACCCGGGATCTCCTAGGAGCCCTTCGAGTGTCTTCCCCGAGTTCCTCCCACTGCGGGCTGCCGGGGAAAGGTGGGGGTTGGGCTGGAAACGCAGGTAGCATCTAGTGCCTCCACCTGGACAGGGGAGGTAATTAGCGGACTTCCCCCTGCCAGGGAACACCTGTGACACCAGGAAGCTTCGTGGAGTAAGGCCCAGAACTTCCCCAACACAGTCAGCCGTGTTCCGGAATTCTGAGTGTGGGGATGTTCCGTCTTCTGTCTGCAGCACCCGGGATCTCCTAGGAGCCCTTCGAGTGTCTTCCCCGAGTCCCTTACACTGCGGGATGTCCGGGAAATGCGGGGGATGTGCTCGAAAAGCAGGTAGCATCTAGTGCCTCCCCATGGACAGGGGAGGTAATTAGCTGACTTCCCCTTGCGAGGGAACAACTGTGGAACCAGGAAGCAGCGTGGAGGGCGGCCCTAAACCTCACCCACACAGTCAGACGTGTTCCGGAATTCTGAGTGTGGGGAGGATCCGTCTTCTGTCTGCAGCTCCCGGCATCTCCTAGGAGCCCTTCGAGTGTCTTCCCCGAGTCCCTCCCAGTGCTGGCAGCCGGGGAAAAGCGGGGGTTGGGCTGGAAACGCAGGTAGCATCTAGTGCCTCCCCCTGGACAGGGGAGGAAATTAGCGGACTTCCCCCTGCCAGGCAACACCTGTGACACCAGGAAGCTACGTGGAGTGCGGCCCAGAACCTCCCCCTCACAGTCAGCCGTGTTCCGGAATTCTGAGTGTGGGGAGGTTCCGTCTTCGGTCTGCAGAACCCGGGATCTCCTAGGAGCCCTTCGAGTGTCTTCCCCGAGTCCCTTACACTGCGGGATGTCAGGGAAAGGCGGGGGTTGGCTCGAAAAGCATGTAGCATCTAGTGCCTCCCCATGGACAGGGGAGGTAATTAGCTCAATTCCCCTTGCGAGGGAACAACTGTGGAACCAGGAAGCTGCGTGGAGGGCGGCCCTAAACCTCACCCACACAGTCACCCGTGTTCCGGAATTCTGAGTGTGGGGAGGTTCCGTCTTCTGTCTGCAGCACCCGGGATCTCCTAGGAGCCCTTCGAGATTCTTCCCCGAGTCCCTCCCACTGCGGGCTGCCGGGGAATGGCGGGGGTTGGGCTGGAAAAGCAGGTAGCATCTAGTGCCTCCCCATGGACAGGGGAGGTAATTAGCGGAATTCCCCTTGGGAGGGAACACCTGAGACATCAGGAAGCTGCGTGGAGGGCCGCCCTAAACCTCACCCACAAGTCACACGTGTTCCGGAATTCTGAGTGTGGGGAGGATCCGTCTTCTTTCTGCAGATCCCGGGATATCCTAGGAGCCCTTCGAGTGTCTTCCCCGAGTCCCTCCCAGTGCTGGCAGCCGGGGAAAGGCGGGGGTTGGGCTGGAAACGCAGGTAGCATCTAGTGCCTTCACCTGGACAGGGGAAGTAATTAGAGGACTTCCCCCTGCAAGGGAACACCTGTGACTACAGGCAGCTGCGTGGAGTGCGTTCCAGAACCTCCCCCTCACAGTCAGCCGTGTTCCGGAATTCTGAGTGTGGGGAGGTTCCGTCTTCGGTCTGCAGAACCCGGGATCTCCTAGGAGCCCTTCGAGTGTCTTCCCCGAGTCCCTCCCAGTGCTGGCAGCCGGGGAAAGGCGGGGGTTGGGCTGGAAACGCAGGTAGTATCTAGTGCCTCCCCCTGGACAGGGAGGTAATTAGCGGACTTCCCCCTGCCAGGGAACACCTGTGACACCAGGAAGCTTCGTGGAGTGCGTCCCAGAACCTCCCCCTCACAGTCAGCCGTGTTCCGGAATTCTGAGTGTGGGGAGGTTCCGTCTTCGGTCTGCAGAACCCGGGATCTCCTAGGAGCCCTTCGAGTGTCTTCCTCGATTCCCTCCCAGTGCGGGCTGCCGGGGAAAGGCGGGGGTTGGGCTGGAAACACAGGTAGCATCTAGTGCCTCCCCATGGACAGGGGAGGTAATTAGCGGACTTTCCCTTGCCAGGGAACACCTGAGACACCAGGAAGCTGCGTGGAGGGCGGCCCTAAACCTCACCCACACAGTCACCCGTGTTCCGGAATTCTGAGTGTGGGGAGGATCCGTCTTCTGTCTGCAGCTCCCGGGATCTCCTAGGAGCCCTTCGAGTGTCTTCCCCGAGTCCCTCCCAGTGCTGGCAGCCGGGGAAATGCGGGGGTTGGACTGGAAACGCAGGTAGCATCTAGTGCCTCCACCTGGACAGGGGAAATAATTAGAGGACTTCCCCCTGCCAGGGAACACCTGAGACTCCAGGCAGCTGCGTGGAGGGCGGCCCTAAACCTCACCCATACAGTCAGACGTGTTCCGGAATTCTGAGTGAGGGGAGGTTCCGTCTTCTGTCTGCAGCACCCGGGATCTCCTAGGAGCCCTTCGAGTGTCTTCCCCGAGTCCCTAACACTGCGGGAAGTCCGGGAAAGGCGGGGGTTGTGCTCGAAAAGCAGGTAGCATCTAGTGCCTCCCCATGGACAGGGGAGGTAATTAGCTGACTTTCACTTGCGAGGGAACACCTGTGGAACCAGGAAGCTGCGTGGAGGGCGGCCCAAAACCTCACCCACACAGTCACCCGTGTTCCGGAATTCTGAGTGTGGGGAGGTTCCGTCTTCTGTCTGCAGCACCCGGGATCTCCTAGGAGCCCTTCGAGATTCTTCCCCGAGTCCCTCACACTGCGGGCTGCCGGGGAATGGCGGGGGTTGGGCTGGAAAAGCAGGTAGCATCTAGTGCCTCCCCATGGACAGGGGAGGTAATTAGCGGAATTCCCCTTGGGAGGGAACACCTGAGACATCAGGAAGCTGCGTGGAGGGCCGCCCTAAACCTCACCCACAAGTCACACGTGTTCCGGAATTCTGAGTGTGGGGAGGATCCGTCTTCTTTCTGCAGATCCCGGGATATCCTAGGAGCCCTTCGAGTGTCTTCCCCGAGTCCCTCCCAGTGCTGGCAGCCGGGGAAAGGCGGGGGTTGGGCTGGAAACGCAGGTAGCATCTAGTGCCTTCACCTGGACAGGGGAAGTAATTAGAGGACTTCCCCCTGCAAGGGAACACCTGTGACTACAGGCAGCTGCGTGGAGTGCGTTCCAGAACCTCCCCCTCACAGTCAGCCGTGTTCCGGAATTCTGAGTGTGGGGAGGTTCCGTCTTCGGTCTGCAGAACCCGGGATCTCCTAGGAGCCCTTCGAGTGTCTTCCCCGAGTCCCTCCCAGTGCTGGCAGCCGGGGAAAGGCGGGGGTTGGGCTGGAAACGCAGGTAGTATCTAGTGCCTCCCCCTGGACAGGGAGGTAATTAGCGGACTTCCCCCTGCCAGGGAACACCTGTGACACCAGGAAGCTTCGTGGAGTGCGTCCCAGAACCTCCCCCTCACAGTCAGCCGTGTTCCGGAATTCTGAGTGTGGGGAGGTTCCGTCTTCGGTCTGCAGAACCCGGGATCTCCTAGGAGCCCTTCGAGTGTCTTCCTCGATTCCCTCCCAGTGCGGGCTGCCGGGGAAAGGCGGGGGTTGGGCTGGAAACACAGGTAGCATCTAGTGCCTCCCCATGGACAGGGGAGGTAATTAGCGGACTTTCCCTTGCCAGGGAACACCTGAGACACCAGGAAGCTGCGTGGAGGGCGGCCCTAAACCTCACCCACACAGTCACCCGTGTTCCGGAATTCTGAGTGTGGGGAGGATCCGTCTTCTGTCTGCAGCTCCCGAGATCTCCTAGGAGCCCTTCGAGTGTCTTCCCCGAGTCCCTCCCAGTGCTGGCAGCCGGGGAAATGCGGGGGTTGGACTGGAAACGCAGGTAGCATCTAGTGCCTCCACCTGGACAGGGGAAATAATTAGAGGACTTCCCCCTGCCAGGGAACACCTGAGACTCCAGGCAGCTGCGTGGAGGGCGGCCCTAAACCTCACCCATACAGTCAGACGTGTTCCGGAATTCTGAGTGAGGGGAGGTTCCGTCTTCTGTCTGCAGCACCCGGGATCTCCTAGGAGCCCTTCGAGTGTCTTCCCCGAGTCCCTAACACTGCGGGAAGTCCGGGAAAGGCGGGGGTTGTGCTCGAAAAGCAGGTAGCATCTAGTGCCTCCCCATGGACAGGGGAGGTAATTAGCTGACTTTCACTTGCGAGGGAACACCTGTGGAACCAGGAAGCTGCGTGGAGTGCGGCCCTAAACCTCACCCACACAGTAACCCGTGTTCCGGAATTCTGAGTGTGGGGAGGTTCCGTCTTCTGTCTGCAGCACCCGGGATCTCCTAGGAGCCCTTCGAGAGTCTTCCCCGAGTCCCTCCCACTGCGGGCTGCCGGGGAAAGGCGGGGGTTGGCCTGGAAACGCAGGTAGCATCTAGTGCCTTCCCATGGACAGGGGAGGTAATTAGCGGAATTCCCCCTGCCAGGGAACACCTGTGACACCAGGAAGCTTCGTGGAGTGCGTCCCAGAACCTCCACCTCACAGTCAGCCGTGTTCCGGAATTGTGAGTGTGGGGAGGTTCCGTCTTCGGTCTGCAGAACCCGGGATCTCCTAGGAGCCCTTCGAGTGTCTTCTCTGAGTCCCTCCCAGTGCTGGCAGCCGGGGAAAGGCGGGGGTTGGGCTGGAAACGCAGGTAGTATCTAGTGCCTCCCCCTGGACAGGGAGGTAATTAGCGGAATTCCCCCTGCCAGGGAACACCTGTGACACCAGGAAGCTTCGTGGAGTGCGTCCCAGAACCTCCCCCTCACAGTCACCCGTGTTCCGGAATTCTGAGTGTGGGGAGGTTCCGTCTTCGGTCTGCAGAACCCGGGATCTCCTAGGAGCCCTTCGAGTGTCTTCCCCGATTCCCTCCCAGTGCGGTCTGCCGGGGAAAGGCGGGGGTTGGGCTGGAAACGCAGGTAGCATCTAGTGCCTCCCCATGGACAGGGGAGGTAATTAGCGGACTTCCCCTTGCCAGGGAACACCTGAGACACCAGGAAGCTGCGTGGAGGGCGGCCATAAACTTCACCCACACAGTCACCCGTGTTCCGGAATTCTGAGTGTGGGGAGGATCCGTCTTCTGTCTGCAGCTCCCGGGATCTCCTAGGAGCCCTTCGAGTGTCTTCCCCGAGTCCCTCCCAGTGCTGGCAGCCGGGGAAATGCGGGGGTTGGACTGGAAACGCAGGTAGCATCTAGTGCCTCCACCTGGACAGGGGAAATTATTAGAGGACTTCCCCCTGCCAGGGAACACCTGTGACTCCAGGCAGCTGCGTGGAGGGCGGCCCTAAACCTCACCCACACAGTCAGACGTGTTCCGGAATTCTGAGTGTGGGGAGGATCCGTCTTCTGTCTGCAGCTCCCGGGATCTCCTAGGAGCCCTTCATGTGTCTTCCCCGAGTCCCTCCCACTGCGGGCTGCCGGGGTAAGGCGGGGGTTGGGCTGGAAACGCAGGTAGCATCTAGTGCCTCCCCATAGACAGGGGAGGTAATTAGCGGAATTCCCCCTGCCAGGGAACACCTGTGACACCAGGAAGCTTCGTGGAGTGCGGCCCAGAACCTCCCCCTCACAGTCAGCCGTGTTCCGGAATTCTGAGTGTGGGGAGGTTCCGTCTTCGGTCTGCAGAATCCGGGATCTCCTAGGAGCCCTTCGAGTGTCTTCCCCGATTCCCTCCCAGTGCGGGATGCCGGGGAAAGGCGGGGGTTGGGCTGGAAACACAGGTAGCATCTAGTGCCTCCCCATGGACAGGGGAGGTAATTAGCGGACTTCCCCTTGCCAGGGAACACCTGAGACATCAGGAAGCTGCGTGGAGGGCGGCCCTAAACCTCACCCACACAGTCACCCGTGTTCCGGAATTCTGAGTGTGGGGATGTTCCGTCTTCTGTCTGCAGCACCCGGGATCTCCTAGGAGCCCTTCGAGAGTCTTCCCCGAGTCCGTCCCACTGGGGGCTGCCGGGGAAAGGCGGGGGTTGGGCTGGAAAAGCAGGTAGCATCTAGTGCCTCCTCATGGACAGGGGAGGTAATTAGCGGAATTTCCCTTGCGAGGGAACACCTGTGACACCAGGAAGCTGCGTGGAGGGCCGCCCTAAACCTCACCCACACAGTCACCCGTGTTCCGGAATTCTGAGTGTGGGGAGGATCCGTCTTCTGTCTGCAGCTCCCGGGATCTCCTAGGAGCCCTTCGAGTGTCTTCCCCGAGTCCCTCCCAGTGCTGGCAGCCGGGGAAAGGCGGGGGTTGGGCTGGAAACGCAGGTAGCATCTAGTGCTTCCACCTGGACAGGGGAAGTAATTAGAGGACTTCCCCCTGCCAGGGAACACCTGTGACTACAGGCAGCTGCATGGAGGGCGGCCCTAAACCTCACCCACACAGTCAGACGTGTTCCGGAATTCTGAGTGTGGGGAGGTTCCGTCTTGTGTCTGCAGCACCCGGGATCACCTAGGAGCCATTCGAGTGTCTTCCCCGAGTCCCTCCCTTTGCGGGCTGCCTGGGAAAGGCGGGGGTTGGGCTGGAAAAGCAGGTAGTATCTAGTGCCTCCCCCTGGACAGGGAGGTAAGTAGCGGACTTCCCCCTGCCAGGGAACACCTGTGACACCAGGAAGCTTCGTGGAGTGCGGCCCAGAACCTCCCCCTCACAGTCAGCCGTGTTCCGGAATTCTGAGTGTGGGGAGGTTCCGTCTTCTGTCTGCAGCACCCGGGATCTCCTAGGAGCCCTTCGAGAGTCTTCCCCGAGTCCCTCCCACTGCGGGCTGCCTGGGAAAGGCGGGGGTTGGGCTGGAAAAGCAGGTAGCATCTAGTGCCTCCCCATGGACAGGGGAGGTAATTAGCTCAATTCCCCTTGCGAGGGAACAACTGTGGAACCAGTTAGCTGCGTGGAGGGCGGCCCTAAACATCACCCACACAGTCACCCGTGTTCCGGAATTCTGAGTGTGGGGAGGTTCCGTCTTCTGTCTGCAGCACCCGGGATCTCCTAGGAGCCCTTCGAGAGTCTTCCCCGAGTCCCTCCCTCTGCGGGCTGCCGGGGAAAGGCGGGGGTTGGGCTGGAAAAGCAGGTAGCATCTAGTGCCTCCCCATGGACAGGGGAGGTAATTAGCGGAATTCCCCTTGGGAGGGAACACCTGTGACACCAGGAAGCTGCGTGGAGGGCCGCCCTAAACCTCACCCACACAGTCACCCGTGTTCCGGAATTCTGAGTGTGGGGAGGATCCGTCTTCTGTCTGCAGCTCCCGGGATCTCCTAGGAGCCCTTCGAGTGTCTTCCCGAGTCCCTCCCAGTGCTGCCAGCCGGGAAAGGCGGGGGTTCGGCTGGAAAAGCAGGTAGCATCTAGTGCCTCCCCCTGGACAGCGGAGGTAATTAGCGGACTTCCCCCTGCCAGGGAACACCTGTGACACCAGGAAGCTTCGTGGGGTAAGGCCCAGAACTTCCCCAACACAATCAGCCGTGTTTCGGAATTCTGAGTGTGGGGATGTTCCGTCTTCAGTCTGCAGCACCCGGGATCTCCTAGGAGCCCTTCGAGTGTCTTCCCCGAGTCCCTTACACTGCGGGATGTCCGGGAAAGGCGGGGGTTGGGCTCGAAAAGCAGGTAGCATCTAGTGCCTCCCCATGGACAGGGGAGGTAATTAGCTGAATTTCACTTGCGAGGGAACAACTGTGGAACCAGGAAGCTGCGTGGAGGGCGGCCCAGAACCTCCCCCTCACAGTCAGCCGTGTTCCGGAATTCTGAGTGTGGGGAGGTTCCGTCTTCTGTCTGCAGCACCCGGGATCTCCTAGGAGCCCTTCGAGTGTCTTCCCCGATTCCCTCCCAGTGCGGGCTGCCGGGGAAAGGCGGGGGTTGGGCTGGAAACGCAGGTAGCATCTAGTGCCTCCCCATGGACAGGGGAGGTAATTAGCGGACTTCCCCTTGCCAGGGAACACCTGAGACATCAGGAAGCTGAGTGGAGGGCGGCCCTAAACCTCACCCACACAGTCACCCGTGTTCCGGAATTCTGACTGTGGGGATGTTCCGTCTTCTGTCTGCAGCACCCGGGATCTCCTAGGAGCCCTTCGAGAGTCTTCCCCGAGTCCCTCACACTGCGGGGTGCCGGGGAAAGGCGGTGGTTGGGCTGGAAAAGCAGGTAGCATCTAGTGCCTCCTCATGGACAGGGGAGGTAATTAGCGGAATTCCCCTTGCGAGGGAACACCTGTGACACTAGGAAGCTGCGTGGAGGGCCGCCCTAAACCTCACCCACAAGTCACCCGTGTTCCGGAATTCTGAGTGTGGGGAGGATCCGTCTTCTGTCTGCAGCTCCCGGGATCTCCTAGGAGCCCTTCGAGATTCTTCCCCGAGTCCCTCCCAGTGCTGGCAGCCGGGGAAAGGCGGGGGTTGGGCTGGAAACGCAGGTAGCATCTAGTGCCTCCACCTGGACAGGGGAAGTAATTAGAGGACTTCCCCCTGCCAGGGAACACCTGTGACTACAGGCAGCTGCGTGGAGTGCGTCCCAGAACCTCCCCCTCACAGTCAGCCGTGTTCCGGAATTCTGAGTGTGGGGAGGTTCCGTCTTCGGTCTGCAGAACCCGGGATCTCCTAGGAGCCCTTCGAGTGTCTTCCCCGAGTCCCTCCCAGTGCTGGCAGCCGGGGAAAGGCGGGGGTTGGGCTGGAATCGCAGGTAGTATCTAGTGCCTCCCCCTGGACAGGTAGGTAATTAGCGGACTTCCCCCTGCCAGGGAACACCTGTGATACCAGGAAGCTTCGTGGAGTGCGTCCCAGAACCTCCCCCTCACAGTCAGCCGTGTTCCGGAATTCTGAGTGTGGCGAGGTTCCGTCTTTGGTCTGAAGAACCCGGGATCTCCTAGGAGCCCTTCGAGTGTCTTCCCCGATTCCCTCCCAGTGCGGTCTGCCGGGGAAAGGCGGGGGTTGGGCTGGAAACGCAGGTAGCATCTAGTGCCTCCCCATGGACAGGGGAGGTAATTAGCGGACTTCCCCTTGCCAGGGAACACCTGAGACACCAGGAAGCTGCGTGGATGGCGGCCCTAAACCTCACCCACACAGTCACCCGTGTTCCGGAATTCTGAGTGTGGGGATGTTCCGTTTTCTGTCTGCAGCACCCGGGATCTCCTAGGAGCCCTTCGAGAGTCTTCCCCGAGTCCCTCCCACTGCGTGCTGCCCGGGAAAGGCGGGGGTTGGGCTCGAAAAGCAGGTAGCATCTAGTGCCTCCCCATGGACAGGGGAGGTAATTAGCTGACTTTCACTTGCGAGGGAACAACTGTGGATCCAGGAAGATGCGTGGAGGACGGCCCTAAACCTCACCCACACAGTCACCCGTGTTCCGGAATTCTGAGTGTGGGGAGGTTCCGTCTTCTGTCTGCAGCACCTGGGATCTCCTAGGAGCCCTTCGAGAGTCTTCCCCGAGTCCCTCCCACTGCGGGCTGCCGGGGAAAGGCGGGGGTTGGGCTGGAAAAGCAGGTAGCATCTAGTGCCTCCCCATGGACAGGGGAGGTAATTAGCGGACTTCCCCGTGTCAGGGAACACCTGAGACACCAGGAAGCTGCGTGGAGGGCGGCCCTAAACCTCACCCACACAGTCACCCGTGTTCCGGAATTCTGAGTGTGGGGAGGATCCGTCTTCTGTCTGCAGCTCCCGGGATCTCCTAGGAGCCCTTCGAGTGTCTTCCCCGAGTCCCTCCCAGTGCTGGCAGCCGGGGAAATGCGGGGGTTGGGCTGGAAATGCAGGTAGCATCTAGTGCCTCCACCTGGACAGGGGAAATAATTAGAGGACTTCCCCCTGCCAGGGAACACCTGTGACTCCAGGCAGCTGCGTGGAGGGTGGCCCTAAACCTCACCCACACAGTCAGACGTGTTCCGGAATTCTGAGTGAGTGGAGGTTCCGTCTTATGTTTGCAGCACCCGGGAACTCCTAGGAGCCCTTCACGTGTCTTCCCCGAGTCCCTCCCACTGCGGGCTGCCGGGGTAAGGCGGGGGTTGGGCTGGAAACGCAGGTAGCATCTAGTGCCTCCCCATGGACAGGGGAGGTAATTAGCGGAATTCCCCCTGCCAGGGAACACCTGTGACACCAGGAAGCTTCGTGGAGTGCGGCCCAGAACCTCCCCCTCACAGTCAGCCGTGTTCCGGAATTCTGAGTGTGGGGAGGTTCCGTCTTCGGTCTGCAGAACCCGGGATCTCCTAGGAGCCCTTCGAGTGTCTTCCCCGATTCCCTCCCAGTGCGGGCTGCCGGGGAAAGGCGGGGGTTGGGCTGGAAACGCAGGTAGCATCTAGTGCCTCCCCATGGACAGGGGAGGTAATTAGCGTACTTCCCCTTGCCAGGGAACACCTGAGACATCAGTAAGCTGCGTGGAGGGCGGCCCTAAACCTCACCCACACAGTCACCCGTGTTCCGGAATTCTGAGTGTGGGGATGTTCCGTCTTCTGTCTGCAGCACCCGGGATCTCCTAGGAGCCCTTCGAGAGTCTTCCCCGAGTCCCTCCCACTGCGGGCTGCCGGGGAAAGGCGGTGGTTGGGCTGGAAAAGCTGGTAGCATCTAGTGCCTCCTCAAGGACAGGGGAGGTAATTAGCGGAATTCCCCTTGCGAGGGAACACCTGTGACACCAGGAAGCTGCGTGGAGGGCCGCCCTAAACCTCACCCACACAGTCACCCGTGTTCCGGAATTCTGAGTGTGGGGAGGATCCGTCTTCTGTCTGCAGCTCCAGGGATCTCCTAGGAGCCCTTCGATTGTCTTCCCCGAGTCCCTCCCAGTACTGGCAGCCGGGGAAAGGCGGGGGTTGGGCTGGAAACGCAGGTAGCATCTAGTGCCTCCACCTGGACAGGGGAAGTAATTAGAGGACTTCCCCCTGCCAGGGAACACCTGTGACTACAGGCAGCTGCGTGGAGTGCGTCCCAGAACCTCCCCCTCACAGTCAGCCGTGTTCCGGAATTCTGAGTGTGGGGAGGTTCCGTCTTCGGTCTGCAGAACCCGGGATCTCCTAGGAGCCCTTCGAGTGTCTTCCCCGAGTCCCTCCCAGTGCTGGCAGCCGGGGAAAGGCGGGGGTTGGGCTGGAAACGCAGGTATTATCTAGTGCCTCCCCCTGGACAGGGAGGTAATTAGCGGACTTCCCCCTGCCAGGGAACACCTGTGACACCAGGAAGCTTCGTGGATTGCGGCCCAGAACCTCCCCCTCACAGTCAGCCGTGTTCTGGAATTCTGAGTGTGGGGAGGTTCCGTCTTCGGTCTGCAGAACCCGGGATCTCCTAGGAGCCCTTCGAGTGTCTTCCCCGATTCCCTCCCAGTGCGGGCTGCCGGGGAAAGGCTGGGGTTGGGCTGGAAACGCAGGTAGCATCTAGTGCCTCCCCATGGACAGGGGAGGTAATTAGCGGACTTCCCCTTGCCAGGGAACACCTGAGACACCAGGAAGCTGCGTGGAGGGCGGCCCTAAACCTCACCCACACAGTCACCCGTGTTCCGGAATTCTGAGTGTGCGGAGGTTCCGTCTTCTGTCTGCAGCAACCGGGATCTCCTAGGAGCCTTTCGAGAATCTTCCCCGAGTCCCTCCCACTGCGGGCTGCCCGGGAAAGGCGGGGGTTGGGCTGGAAAAGCAGGTAGCATCTAGTGCCTCCTCATGGACGGGGGACGTAATTAGCGGAATTCCCCTTGCGAGGGAACACCTGTGACACCAGGAAGCTGCGTGGAGTGCCGCCCTAAACCTCACCCACACAGTCACCCGTGTTCCGGAATTCTGAGTGTGGGGAGGATCCGTCTTCTGTCTGCAGCTCCCGGTATCTCCTAGGAGCCCTTCGAGTGTCTTCCCCGAGTCCCTCCCAGTGCTGGCAGCCGGGGAAAGGCGGGGGTTGGTCTGGAAACACAGGTAGCATCTAGTGCCTCCACCTGGACAGGGGAAGTAATTAGAGGACTTCCCCCTGCCAGGGAACACCTGTGACTACAGGCAGCTGCGTGGAGGGCGGCCCTAAACCTCACCCACACAGTCAGACGTGTTCCGGAATTCTGAGTGTGGGGAGGTTCCGTCTTCTGTCTGCAGCACCCGGGATCTCCTAGGAGGCATTCGAGTGTCTTCCCGGAGTCCCTCCCTTTGCGGGCTGCCGGGGAAAGGCGGGTGTTGGGCTGGAAACGCAGGTAGTATCTCGTGCCTCCCCCTGGACAGGGAGGTAATTAGCGGTCTTCCCCCTGCCATGGAACACCTGTGACACCAGGAAACTTCGTGGAGTGCGTCCCAGAAACTCCCCCTCACAGTCAGCCGTGTTCCGGAATTCTGAGTGTGGGGAGGTTCTGTCTTCGGTCTGCAGAACCCGGGATCTCCTATGAGCCCTTCGAGTGTCTTCCCCGATTCCCTCCCAGTGCGGGCTGCCGGGGAAAGGCGGGGGTTTGGCTGGAAACGCAGGTAGCATCTAGTGCCTCCCCATGGACAGGGGAGGTAATTAGCGGACTTCCCCTTGTCAGGGAACACCTGAGACACCAGGAAGCTGCGTGGAGGGCGGCCCTAAACCTCACCCACACAGTTACCCGTGTTCCGGAATTCTGAGTGTGGGGATGTTCCGTTTTCTGTCTGCAGCACCCGGGATCTCCTAGGAGCCCTTCGAGTGTCTTCCCCGAGTCCCTCCCAGTGCTGGCAGCCGGGGAAAGGCGGGGGTTGGGCTGGAAACACAGGTAGCATCTAGTGCCTCCCCATGGACAGGGGAGGTAATTAGCGGAATTCCCCTTCCGAGGGAACACCTGTGACACCAGGAAGCTGCGTGGAGGGCCGCCCTAAACCTCACCCACACAGTCACCCGTGTTCCGGAATTCTGAGTGTGGGGAGGATCCGTCTTCTGTCTGCAGCTCCCGGGATCTCCTAGGAGCCCTTCGAGTGTCTTCCCCGAGTCCCTCCCAGTGCTGGCAGCCGGGGAAATGCAGGGGTTGGACTGGAAACGCAGGTAGCATCTAGTGCCTCCACCTGGACAGGGGAAATAATTAGAGGACTTCCCCCTGCCAGGGAACACCTGTGACACCAGGAAGCTGCGTGGAGGGCCGCCCTAAACCTCACCCACACAGTCACCCGTGTTCCGGAATTCTGAGTGTGGGGAGGATCCGTCTTCTGTCTGCAGCTCCCGGGATCTCCTAGGAGCCCTTCGAGTGTCTTCCCCGAGTCCCTCCCAGTGCTGGCAGCCGGGGAAATGCAGGGGTTGGACTGGAAACGCAGGTAGCATCTAGTGCCTCCACCTGGACAGGGGAAATAATTAGAGGACTTCCCCCTGCCAGGGAACACCTGTGACTCCAGGCAGCTGCGTGGAGGGCGGCCCTAAAACTCACCCACACAGTCAGACGTGTTCCGGAATTCTGAGTGAGGGGAGGTTCCGTCTTATGTTTGCAGAACCCGGGATCTCCTAGGAGCCCTTCACGTGTCTTCCCCGAGTCCCTCCCACTGCGGGCTGCCGAGGTAAGGCGGGGGTTGGGCTGGAAAAGCAGGTAGCATCTAGTGCATGCCCCTGGACAGGGAGGTAATTAGCGGACTTCCCCCTGCCAGGGAACACCTGTGACACCAGGAATCTTCGTGGAGTGCGGCCCAGAACCTCCCCCTCACAGTCAGCCGTGTTCTGGAATTCTGAGTGTGGGGAGGTTCCGTCTTCGGTCTGCAGAACCCGGGATCTCCTAGGAGCCCTTCGAGTGTCTTCCCCGATTCCCTCCCAGTGCGGGCTGCCGGGGAAATGCGGGGGTTTGGCTGGAAAAGCAGGTAGCATCTAGTGCCTCCCCATGGACAGGGGAGGAAATTAGCGGAATTCCCCTTGCCAGGGAACACCTGAGACACCAGGAAGCTGCGTGGAGGGCGGCCCTAAACCTCACCCACACAGTCACCCGTGTTCCGGAATTCTGAGTGTGGGGATGTTCCGTCTTCTGTCTGCAGCACCCGGGATTTCCTAGGAGCCCTTCGAGAGTCTTCCCCGAGTCCCTCCCACTGCGGGCTGCCCGGGAAAGGCGGGAGTTGGGCTGGAAAAGCAGGTAGCATCTAGTGCCTCCCCATGGATAGGGGAGGTAATTAGCGGAATTCCCCTTGCGAGGGAACACTTGTGACACAAGGAAGCTGCGTGGAGGGCCGCCCTAAACCTCACCCACACAGTCACCCGTGTTCCGGAATTCTGAGTGTGGGGAGGATCCGTCTTCTGTCTGCAGCTCCCGGGATCTCCTAGGAGCCCTTCGAGTGTCTTCCCCGACTCCCTCCCAGTGCTGGCAGCCGGGGAAATGCGGGGGTTGGACTGGAAATGCAGGTAGCATCTACTGCCTCCACCTGGACTGAGGAAATAATTAGAGGACTTCCACCTGCCAGGGAACACCTGTGACACCAGGCAGCTGCGTGGAGGGCGGCCCTAAACCTCACCCACACAGTCAGACGTGTTCCGGAATTCTGAGTGAAGGGAGGTTCCGTCTTCTGTCTGCAGCACCCGGGATCTCCTAGGAGCCCTTCGAGTGTCTTCCCCGAGTCCCTTATACTGCGGGATGTCCGGGAAAGGCGGGGGTTGGGCTCGAAAAGCAGGTAGCATCTAGTGCCTCCCCATGGACCGGGAAAGTAATTAGCTGACTTTCACTTGCGAGGGAACAACTGTGGATCCAGGAAGCTGCGTGGAGAGCGGCCCTAAACCTCACCCACACAGTCACCCGTGTTCCGGAATTCTGAGTGTGGGGAGGTTCCGTCTTCTGTCTGCAGCACCTGGGATCTCCTAGGAGCCCTTCGAGAGTCTTCCCCGAGTCCCTCCCACTGCGGGCTGCCGGGGAAAGGCGGGGGTTAGGCTGGAAAAGCAGGTAGCATCTAGTGCCTCCCCATGGACAGGGGAGGTAATTAGCGGACTTCCCCTTGCCATGGAACACCTGTGACACCAGGAAGCTTCGTGGAGTGCGGCCCAGAACCTCCCCCTCACAGTCAGCCGTGTTCCGGAATTCTGAGTGTGGGTAGGTTCCGTCATCGGTCTGCAGAACCCGGGATCTCCTAGGAGCCCTTCGAGTGTCTTCTCCGATTCCCTCCCAGTGCGGGCTGCCGGGGAAAGGCGGGGGTTGGGCTGGAAAAGCAGGTAGCATCTAGTGCCTCCCCATGGACAGGGGAGGTAATTAGCGGACTTCCCCGTGTCAGGGAACACCTGAGACACCAGGAAGCTGCGTGGAGGGCGGCCCTAAGCCTCACCCACACAGTCACCCGTGTTCCGGAATTCTGAGTGTGGGGAGGATCCGTCTTCTGTCTGCAGCTCCCGGGATCTCCTAGGAGCCCTTCGAGTGTCTTCCCCGAGTCCTTCCCAGTGCTGGCAGCCGGGGAAATGCGGGGGTTGGGCTGGAAATGCAGGTAGCATCTAGTGCCTCCACCTGGACAGGGGAAATAATTAGAGGACTTCCCCCTGCCAGGGAACACCTGTGACTCCAGGCAGCTGCGTGGAGGGCGGCCCTAAACCTCACCCACACAGTCACCCGTGTTCCGGAATTCTGAGTGTGGGGATGTTCCGTCTTCTGTCTGCAGCACCCGGGATCTCCTAGGAGCCCTTCGAGAGTCTTCCCCGAGTCCCTCCCACTGCGGGCTGCCGGGGAAATGCGGGGTTTGGGCTGGAAAAGCTGGTAGCATCTAGTGCCTCCTCATGGACAGGGGAGGTAATTAGCGGAATTCCCCTTGCGAGGGAACACCTGTGACACCAGGAAGCTGCGTGGAGGGCCGCCCTAAACCTCACCCACACAGTCAAACGTGTTCCGGAATTCTGAGTGTGGGGAGGATCCGTCTTCTGTCTGCAGCTCCAGGGATCTCCTAGGAGCCCTTCGAGTGTCTTCCCCGAGTCCCTCCCAGTGCTGGCAGCCGGAGAAAGGCGGGGGTTGGGCTGGAAACGCAGGTAGCATCTAGTGCCTCCACCTGGACAGGGGAAGTAATTAGAGGACTTCCCCCTGCCAGGGAACACCTGTGACTACAGGCAGCTGCGTGGAGTGCGTCCCAGAACCTCGCCCTCACAGTCATCCGTGTTCCGGAATTCTGAGTGTGGGGAGGTTCCGTCTTCGGTCTGCAGAACCCGGGATCTCCTAGGAGCCCTTCGAGTGTCTTCCCCGAGTCCCTCCCAGTGCTGGCAGCCGGGGAAAGGCGGGGGTTGGGCTGGAAACGCAGGTATTATCTAGTGCCTCCCCCTGGACAGGGAGGTAATTAGCGGACTTCCCCTTGCCAGGGAACACCTGAGACACCAGGAAGCTGCGTGGAGGGCGGCCCTAAACCTCACCCACACAGTCACCCGTGTTCCGGAATTCTGAGTGTGCGGAGGTTCCGTCTTCTGTCTGCAGCACCCGGGATCTCCTAGGAGCCTTTCGAGAGTCTTCCCCGAGTCCCTCCCACTGCGGGCTGCCCGGGAAAGGCGGGGGTTGGGCTGGAAAAGCAGGTAGCATCTAGTGCCTCCCCATGGACAGGGGAGGTAATTAGCGGAATTCCCCTTGCGAGGGAACACCTGTGACACCAGGAAGCTGCGTGGAGGGCCGCCCTAAAACTCACCCACACAGTCACTCGTGTTCCGGAATTCTGAGTGTGTGGAGGATCCGTCTTCTGTCTGCAGCTCCCGGGATCTCCTAGGAGCCCTTCGAGTGTCTTCCCCGAGTCCCTCCCAGTGCTGGCAGCCGGGGAAATGCGGGGGTTGGACTGGAAACGCAGGTAGCATCTAGTGCCTCCACCTGGACAGGGGAAATAATTAGAGGACTTCCCCCTGCCAGGGAACACCTGTGACTCCAGGCAGCTGCGTGGAGGGCGGCCCTAAACCTCACCCACACAGTCACCAGTGTTCCGGAATTCTGAGTGTGGGGAGGATCCGTCTTCTGTCTGCAGTTCCCGGGATCTCCTAGGAGCCCTTCGAGTGTCTTCCCCGAGTCCCTCCCAGTGCTGGCAGCCGGGGAAATGCGGGGGTTGGACTGGAAAAGCAGGTAGCATCTAGTGCCTCCACATGGACAGGGGAAATAATTAGAGGACTTCCCCCTGCCAGGGAACACCTGTGACTCCAGGCAGCTGCGTGGAGGGCGGCCCTAAACCTCACCCACACAGTCAGACGTGTTCCGGAATTCTGAGTGAAGGGAGGTTCCGTCTTCTGTCTGCAGCACCCGGGATCTCCTAGGAGCCCTTCGAGTGTCTTCCCCGAGTCCCTTACACTTCGGGATGTCCGGGAAAGGCGGGGGTTGGGCTCGAAAAGCAGGTAGCATCTAGTGCCTCCCCATGGACAAGGGAGGTAATTAGCTGACTTTCACTTGCGAGGGAACAACTGTGGAACAAGAAGCTGCGTGGAGGGCGGCCCTAAACCTCACCCACACAGTCACCCGTGTTCCGGAATTCTGAGTGTGGGGAGGTTCCGTCTTCTGTCTGCAGCACCTGGGATCTCCTAGGAGCCATTCGAGAGTCTTCCCCGAGTCCGTCCCACTGCGGGCTGCCGGGGAAAGGCGGGGGTTGGGCTGGAAAAGCAGGTAGCATCTAGTGCCTCCCCATGGACAGGGGAGGTAATTAGCGGACTTCCCCTTGCCATGGAACACCTGTGACACCAGGAAGCTTCGTGGAGTGCGGCCCAGAACGTCCCCCTCACAGTCAGCCGTGTTCCGGAATTCTGAGTGTGGGGAGGTTCCGTCTTCGGTCTGCAGAACCCGGGATCTCCTAGGAGCCCTTCGAGTGTCTTCCCCGATTCCCTCCCAGTGCGGGCTGCCGGGGAAAGGCGGGGGTTGGGCTGGAAACGCAGGTAGCATCTAGTGCCTCCCCATGGACAGGGGAGGTAATTAGCGGACTTCCCCTTGCCAGGGAATACCTGAGACATCAGGAAGCTGCGTGGAGGGTGGCCCTAAACCTCACCCACACAGTCACCCGTGTTCCGGAATTCTGTGTGTGGGGATGTTCCGTTTTCTGTCTGCAGCACCCGGGATCTCCTAGGAGCCCTTCGAGATTCTTCCCCGAGTCCCTCCCACTGCGTGCTGCCCGGGAAAGGCGGGGGTTGGGCTGGAAAAGCAGGTAGCATCTAGTGCCTCCCCATGGACTGGGGAGGTAATTAGCGGACTTCCCCTTGCGAGGGAACACCTGTGACACAAGGAAGCTGCGTGGAAGGCGGCCCTAAACCTCACCCACACAGTCACCCGTGTTCCGGAATTCTGAGTGTGGGGATGTTCCGTTTTCTGTCTGCAGCACCCGGGATCTCCTAGGAGCCCTTCGAGATTCTTCCCCGAGTCCCTCCCACTGCGTGCTGCCCGGGAAAGGCGGGGGTTGGGCTGGAAAAGCAGGTAGCATCTAGTGCCTCCCCATGGACTGGGGAGGTAATTAGCGGAATTCCCCTTGCGAGGGAACACCTGTGACACAAGGAAGCTGCGTGGAGGGCCGCCCTAAACCTCACCCACACAGTCACCCGTGTTCCGGAATTCTGAGTGTGGGGAGGATCCGTCTTCTGTCTGCAGCTCCAGGGATCTCCTAGGAGCCCTTCGAGTGTCTTCCCCGAGTCCCTCCCAGTGCTGGCAGCCGGGGAAATGCGGGGGTTGGGCTGGAAACGCAGGTAGCATCTAGTGCCTCCACCTGGACAGGGGAAGTAATTAGAGGACTTCCCCCTGCCAGGGAACACCTGTGACTACAGGCAGCTGCATGGAGTGCGTCCCAGAACCTCCCCCTCACAGTCAGCCGTGTTCCGGAATTCTGAGTGTGCGGAGGTTCCGTCTTCTGTCTGCAGCACCCGGGATCTCCTAGGAGCCCTTCGAGAGTCTTCCCCGAGTCCCTCCCACTGCGGGCTGCCGGGGAAATGCGGGGTTTGGGCTGGAAAAGCTGGTAGCATCTAGTGCCTCCTCATGGACAGGGGAGGTAATTAGCGGAATTCCCCTTGCGAGGGAACACCTGTGACACCAGGAAGCTGCGTGGAGGGCCGCCCTAAACCTCACCCACACAGTCAAACGTGTTCCGGAATTCTGAGTGTGGGGAGGATCCGTCTTCTGTCTGCAGCTCCAGGGATCTCCTAGGAGCCCTTCGAGTGTCTTCCCCGAGTCCCTCCCAGTGCTGGCAGCCGGAGAAAGGCGGGGGTTGGGCTGGAAACGCAGGTAGCATCTAGTGCCTCCACCTGGACAGGGGAAGTAATTAGAGGACTTCCCCCTGCCAGGGAACACCTGTGACTACAGGCAGCTGCGTGGAGTGCGTCCCAGAACCTCGCCCTCACAGTCATCCGTGTTCCGGAATTCTGAGTGTGGGGAGGTTCCGTCTTCGGTCTGCAGAACCCGGGATCTCCTAGGAGCCCTTCGAGTGTCTTCCCCGAGTCCCTCCCAGTGCTGGCAGCCGGGGAAAGGCGGGGGTTGGGCTGGAAACGCAGGTATTATCTAGTGCCTCCCCCTGGACAGGGAGGTAATTAGCGGACTTCCCCTTGCCAGGGAACACCTGAGACACCAGGAAGCTGCGTGGAGGGCGGCCCTAAACCTCACCCACACAGTCACCCGTGTTCCGGAATTCTGAGTGTGCGGAGGTTCCGTCTTCTGTCTGCAGCACCCGGGATCTCCTAGGAGCCTTTCGAGAGTCTTCCCCGAGTCCCTCCCACTGCGGGCTGCCCGGGAAAGGCGGGGGTTGGGCTGGAAAAGCAGGTAGCATCTAGTGCCTCCCCATGGACAGGGGAGGTAATTAGCGGAATTCCCCTTGCGAGGGAACACCTGTGACACCAGGAAGCTGCGTGGAGGGCCGCCCTAAAACTCACCCACACAGTCACTCGTGTTCCGGAATTCTGAGTGTGTGGAGGATCCGTCTTCTGTCTGCAGCTCCCGGGATCTCCTAGGAGCCCTTCGAGTGTCTTCCCCGAGTCCCTCCCAGTGCTGGCAGCCGGGGAAATGCGGGGGTTGGACTGGAAACGCAGGTAGCATCTAGTGCCTCCACCTGGACAGGGGAAATAATTAGAGGACTTCCCCCTGCCAGGGAACACCTGTGACTCCAGGCAGCTGCGTGGAGGGCGGCCCTAAACCTCACCCACACAGTCACCAGTGTTCCGGAATTCTGAGTGTGGGGAGGATCCGTCTTCTGTCTGCAGTTCCCGGGATCTCCTAGGAGCCCTTCGAGTGTCTTCCCCGAGTCCCTCCCAGTGCTGGCAGCCGGGGAAATGCGGGGGTTGGACTGGAAAAGCAGGTAGCATCTAGTGCCTCCACATGGACAGGGGAAATAATTAGAGGACTTCCCCCTGCCAGGGAACACCTGTGACTCCAGGCAGCTGCGTGGAGGGCGGCCCTAAACCTCACCCACACAGTCAGACGTGTTCCGGAATTCTGAGTGAAGGGAGGTTCCGTCTTCTGTCTGCAGCACCCGGGATCTCCTAGGAGCCCTTCGAGTGTCTTCCCCGAGTCCCTTACACTTCG
Organism: Camelus ferus; assembly: GCF_009834535.1. NCBI lineage: Eukaryota > Metazoa > Chordata > Mammalia > Artiodactyla > Camelidae > Camelus > Camelus ferus. Next base: position 25,566 of record NW_022587782.1, read on the forward strand.
GGATGTCCGGGAAAGGCGGGGGTTGGGCTCGAAAAGCAGGTAGCATCTAGTGCCTCCCCATGGACAAGGGAGGTAATTAGCTGACTTTCACTTGCGAGGGAACAACTGTGGAACAAGAAGCTGCGTGGAGGGCGGCCCTAAACCTCACCCACACAGTCACCCGTGTTCCGGAATTCTGAGTGTGGGGAGGTTCCGTCTTCTGTCTGCAGCACCTGGGATCTCCTAGGAGCCATTCGAGAGTCTTCCCCGAGTCCGTCCCACTGCGGGCTGCCGGGGAAAGGCGGGGGTTGGGCTGGAAAAGCAGGTAGCATCTAGTGCCTCCCCATGGACAGGGGAGGTAATTAGCGGACTTCCCCTTGCCATGGAACACCTGTGACACCAGGAAGCTTCGTGGAGTGCGGCCCAGAACCTCCCCCTCACAGTCAGCCGTGTTCCGGAATTCTGCGTGTGGGGAGGTTCCGTCTTCGGTCTGCAGAACCCGGGATCTCCTAGGAGCCCTTCGAGTGTCTTCCCCGATTCCCTCCCAGTGCGGGCTGCCGGGGAAAGGCGGGGGTTGGGCTGGAAACGCAGGTAGCATCTAGTGCCTCCCCATGGACAGGGGAGGTAATTAGCGGACTTCCCCTTGCCAGGGAACACCTGAGACATCAGGAAGCTGCGTGGAGGGTGGCCCTAAACCTCACCCACACAGTCACCCGTGTTCCGGAATTCTGTGTGTGGGGATGTTCCGTTTTCTGTCTGCAGCACCCGGGATCTCCTAGGAGCCCTTCGAGATTCTTCCCCGAGTCCCTCCCACTGCGTGCTGCCCGGGAAAGGCGGGGGTTGGGCTGGAAAAGCAGGTAGCATCTAGTGCCTCCCCATGGACTGGGGAGGTAATTAGCGGACTTCCCCTTGCGAGGGAACACCTGTGACACAAGGAAGCTGCGTGGAAGGCGGCCCTAAACCTCACCCACACAGTCACCCGTGTTCCGGAATTCTGAGTGTGGGGATGTTCCGTTTTCTGTCTGCAGCACCCGGGATCTCCTAGGAGCCCTTCGAGATTCTTCCCCGAGTCCCTCCCACTGCGTGCTGCCCGGGAAAGGCGGGGGTTGGGCTGGAAAAGCAGGTAGCATCTAGTGCCTCCCCATGGACTGGGGAGGTAATTAGCGGAATTCCCCTTGCGAGGGAACACCTGTGACACAAGGAAGCTGCGTGGAGGGCCGCCCTAAACCTCACCCACACAGTCACCCGTGTTCCGGAATTCTGAGTGTGGGGAGGATCCGTCTTCTGTCTGCAGCTCCAGGGATCTCCTAGGAGCCCTTCGAGTGTCTTCCCCGAGTCCCTCCCAGTGCTGGCAGCCGGGGAAATGCGGGGGTTGGGCTGGAAACGCAGGTAGCATCTAGTGCCTCCCCATGGACAAGGGAGGTAATTAGAGGACTTCCCCCTGCCAGGGAACACCTGTGACTACAGGCAGCTGCATGGAGTGCGTCCCAGAACCTCCCCCTCACAGTCAGCCGTGTTCCGGAATTCTGAGTGTGGGGAGGTTCCGTCTTCGGTCTGCAGAACCCGGGATCTCCTAGGAGCCCTTCGAGTGTCTTCCCCGAGTCCCTCCCAGTGCTGGCAGCCGGGGAAAAGCGGGGGTTGGGCTGGAAACGCAGGTATTATCTAGTGCCTCCCCCTGGACAGGGAGGTAATTAGCGGAATTCCCCCTGCCAGGGAACACCTGTGACACCAGGAAGCTTCGTGGAGTGCGGCCCAGAACCTCCCCCTCACAGTCAGCCGTGTTCCGGAATTCTGAGTGTGGGGAGGTTCCGTCTTCGGTCTGCAGAACCCGGGATCTCCTAGGAGCCCTTCGAGTGTCTTCCCCGATTCCCTCCCAGTGCGGGCTGCCAGGGAAAGTCGGGGGTTGGGCTGGAAACGCAGGTAGCATCTAGTGCCTCCCCATGGACAGGGGAGGTAATTAGCGGACTTCCCCTTGCCAGGGAACACCTGAGACATCAGGAAGCTGCGTGGAGGGCGGCCCTAAACCTCACCCACACAGTCACCCGTGTTCCGGAATTCTGAGTGTGGGGATGTTCCGTCTTCTGTCTGCAGCACCCGGGATCTCCTAGGAGCCCTTCGAGAGTCTTCCCCGATTCCCTCCCACTGCGGGCTGCTGGGGAAAGGCGGGGGTTGGGCTGGAAAAGCTGGTAGCATCTAGTGCCTCCCCATGGACAGGGGAGGTAATTAGCGGAATTCCCCTTGCGAGGGAACACCTGTGACACCAGGAAGCTGCGTGGAGGGCCGCCATAAACCTCACCCACACAGTCACCCGTGTTCCGGAATTCTGAGTGTGGGGAGGATCCGTCTTCTCTCTGCAGCTCCAGGGATCTCCTAGGAGCCCTTCGAGTGTCTTCCCTGAGTCCCTCCCAGTGCTGGCAGCCGGGGAAAGGCGGGGGTTGGGCTGGAAACGCAGGTAGCATCTAGTGCCTCCACCTGGACAGGGGAAGTAATTAGAGGACTTCCCCCTGCCAGGGAACACCTGTGACTACAGGCAGCTGCGTGGAGTGTGTCCCAGAACCTCCCCCTCACAGTCAGCCGTGTTCTGGAATTCTGAGTGTGGGGAGGTTCCGTCTTCGGTCTGCAGAACCCGGGATCTCCTAGGAGCCCTTCGAGTGTCTTCCCCGATTCCCTCCCAGTGCGGGCTGCCCGGGAAAGGCTGGGGTTGGGCTGGAAACGCAGGTAGCATCTAGTGCCTCCCCATGGACAGGGGAGGTAATTAGCGGACTTCCCCTTGCCAGGGAACACCTGAGACACCAGGAAGCTGCGTGGAGGGCGGCCCTAAACCTCACCCACACAGTCACCCGTGTTCCGGAATTCTGAGTGTGCGGAGGTTCCGTCTTCTGTCTGCAGCACCCGGGATCTCCTAGGAGCCTTTCGAGAGCCTTCCCCGAGTCCCTCCCACTGCGGGCTGCCCGGGAAAGGCGGGGGTTGGGCTGGAAAAGCAGGTAGCATCTAGTGCCTTCCCATGGAAAGGGGAGGTAATTAGCGGAATTCCCCTTGCGAGGGAACACCTGTGACACCAAGAAGCTGCGTGGAGGGCCGCCCTAAACCTCACCCACACAGTCACCCGTGTTCCGGAATTCTGAGTGTTGGGAGGTTCCGTCTTCTGTCTGCAGCACCTGGGATCTCCTAGGAGCCCTTCGAGAGTCTTCCCCGAGTCCCTCCCACTGCGGGCTGCCGGGGAAAGGCGGGGGTTGGGCTGGAAAAGCAGGTAGCATCTAGTGCCTCCCCATGGACAGGGGAGGTAATTAGCGGACTTCCCCTTGCCAGGGAACACCTGAGACATCAGGAAGCTGCGTGGAGGGCGGCCCTAAACCTCACCCACACAGTCACCCGTGTTCCGGAATTCTGAGTGTGGGGATGTTCCGTTTTCTGTCTGCAGCACCCGGGATCACCTAGGAGCCCTTCGAGATTCTTCCCCGAGTCCCTCCCACTGCGTACTGCCCGGGAAAGGCGGGGGTTGTGCTGGAAAAGCAGGTAGCATCTAGTGCCTCCCCATGGACTGGGGAGGTATTTAGCGGAATTCCCCTTGCGAGGGAACACCTGTGACACCAGGAAGCTGCGTGGAGGGCCGCCCTAAACCTCACCAACACAGTCACCCGTGTTCCGGAATTCTGAGTGTGGGGAGGATCCGTCTTCTGTCTGCAGCTCCCGGGATCTCCTAGGAGCCCTTCGAGTGCCTTCCCCGAGTCCCTCCCAGTGCTGGCAGCCGGGGAAATGCGGGGGTTGGGCTGGAAATGCTGGTAGCATCTAGTGCCTCCACCTGGACAGGGGAAATAATTAGAGGACTTCCCCCTGCCAGGGAACACCTGTGACTCCAGGCAGCTGCGTGGAGGGCGGCCCTTAACCTCACCCACACAGTCAGACGTGTTCCGGAATTCTGAGTGTGTGGAGGTTCCGTCTTATGTTTGCAGCACCCGGGAACTCCTAGGAGCCCTTCACGTGTCTTCCCCGAGTCCCTCCCACTGCGGGCTTCCGGGGTAAGGCGGGGGTTGGGCTGGAAACGCAGGTAGCATCTAGTGCCTCCCCATGGACAGGGGAGGTAATTAGCGGAATTCCCCCTGCCAGGGAACACCTGTGACACCAGGAAGCTTCGTGGAGTGCGGCCCAGAACCTCCCCCTCACAGTCAGCCGTGTTCCGGAATTCTGAGTGTGGGGAGGTTCCGTCTTCGGTCTGCAGAACCCGGGATCTCCTAGGAGCCCTTCGAGTGTCTTCCCCGATTCCCTCCCAGTGCGGGCTGCCGGGGAAAGGCGGGGGTTGGGCTGGAAACGCAGGTAGCATCTAGTGCCTCCCCATGGACAGGGGAGGTAATTAGCGGACTTCCCCTTGCCAGGGAACACCTGAGACATCAGGAAGCTGCGTGGAGGGCGGCCCTAAACCTCACCCACACAGTCACCCGTGTTCCGGAATTCTGAGTGTGGGGATGTTCCATCTTCTGTCTGCAGCACCCGGGATCTCCTAGGAGCCCTTCGAGAGTCTTCCCCGAGTCCCACCCACTGCGGGCTGCCGGGGAAAGGCGGGGGTTGGGCTGGAAAAGCTGGTAGTATCTAGTGCCTCCTCATGGACATGGGAGGTAATTAGCGGAATTCCCCTTGCGAGGGAACACCTGTGACACCAGGAAGCTGCGTGGAGGGCCGCCCTAAACCTCACCCACACAGTCACCCGTGTTCCGGAATTCTGAGTGTGCGGAGGTTCCGTCTTCTGTCTGCAGCACCCGGGATCTCCTAGGAGCCTTTCGAGAGTCTTCCCCGAGTCCCTCCCACTGCGGGCTGCCCGGGAAAGGCGGGGGTTGGGCTGGAAAAGCAGGTAGCATCTAGTGCCTCCCCATGGACAGGGGAGGTAATTAGCGGAATTCCCCTTGCGAGGGAACACCTGTGACAACAGGAAGCTGCGTGGAGGGCCGCCCTAAACCTCACCCACACAGTCACCCGTGTACCGGAATTCTGAGTGTGTGGAGGATCCGTCTTCTGTCTGCAGCTCCCGGGATCTCCTAGGAGCCCTTGGAGTGTCTTCCCCGAGTCCCTCATAGTGCTGGCAGCCGGGGAAATGCGGGGGTTGGACTGGAAACGCAGGTAGCATCTAGTGCCTCCACCTGGACAGGGGAAATAATTAGAGGACTTCCCCTGCCAGGGAACACCTGAGACTCCAGGCAGCTGCGTGGAGGGCGGCCCTAAACCTCACCCACACAGTCACCCGTGTTCCGGAATTCTGAGTGTGGGGAGGATCCGTCTTCTGTCTGCAGCTCCCGGGATCTCCTAGGAGCCCTTCGAGTGTCTTCCCCGAGTCCCTCCCAGTGCTGGCAGCCGGGGAAATGCGGGGGTTGGACTGGAAAAGCAGGTAGCATCTAGTGCCTCCACCTGGACAGGGGAAATAATTAGAGGACTTCCCCCTGCCAGGGAACACCTGTGACTCCAGGCAGCTGCGTGGAGGGCGGCCCTAAACCTCACCCACACAGTCAGACGTGTTCCGGAATTCTGAGTGAAGGGAGGTTCCGTCTTCTGTCTGCAGCACCCGGGATCTCCTAGGAGCCCTTCGAGTGTCTTCCCCGAGTCCCTTACACTTCGGGATGTCCGGGAAAGGCGGGGGTTGGGCTCGAAAAGCAGGTAGCATCTAGTGCCTCCCCATGGACAGGGGAGGTAATTAGCTGACTTTCACTTGCGAGGGAACAACTGTGGAACCAGGAAGCTGCGTGGAGGGCGGCCCTAAACCTCACCCACACAGTCACACGTGTTCCGGAATTCTGAGTGTGGGGATGTTCCGTTTTCTGTCTGCAGCACCCAGGATCTCCTAGGAGCCCTTCGAGATTCTTCCCCGAGTGCCTTCCACTGCGTGCTGCCCGGGAAAGGCGGGGGTTGGGCTGGAAAAGCAGGTAGCATCTAGTGCCTCCCCATGGACTGGGGAGGTAATTAGCGGAATTCCCCTTGCGAGGGAACACCTGTGACACCAGGAAGCTGCGTGGAGGGCCGCCCTAAACCTCACCCACACAGTCACCCGTGTTCCGGAATTCTGAGTGTGGGGAGGATCCGTCTTCTGTCTGCAGCTCCCGGGATCTCCTAGGAGCCCTTCGAGTGTCTTCCCCGAGTCCCTCCCAGTGCTGGCAGCCGGGGAAATGCGGGGGTTGGGCTGGAAATGCAGGTAGCATCTAGTGCCTCCACCTGGACAGGGGAAATAATTAGAGGACTTCCCCCTGCCAGGGAACACCTGTGACTCCAGGCAGCTGCGTGGATGGCGGCCCTAAACCTCACCTACACAGTCAGACGTGTTCCGGAATTCTGAGTGAGGGGAGGTTCCGTCTTATGTTTGCAGCACCCGGGATCTCCTAGGAGCCCTTCACGTGTCTTCCCCGAGTCCCTCCCACTGCGGGCTGCCGGGGTAAGGCGGGGGTTGGGCTGGAAACGCAGGTAGCATCTAGTGCCTCCCCATGGACAGGGGAGGTAATTAGCGGAATTCCCCCAGCCAGGGAACACCTGTGACACCAGGAAGCTTCGTGGAGTGCGGCCCAGAACCTCCCCCTCACAGTCAGCCGTGTTCCGGAATTCTGAGTGTGGGGAGGTTCCGTCTTCGGTCTGCAGAACCCGGGATCTCCTAGGAGCCCTTCGAGATTCTTCCCCGAGTCCCTTCCACTGCGTGCTGCCCGGGAAAGGCGGGGGTTGGGCTGGAAAAGCAGGTAGCATCTAGCGCCTCCCCATGGACTGGGGAGGTAATTAGCGGAATTCCCCTTGCGAGGGAACACCTGTGACACCAGGAAGCTGCGTGGAGGGCCGCCCTAAACCTCACCCACACAGTCACCCGTGTTCTGGAATTCTGAGTGTGGGGAGGATCCGTCTTCTGTCTGCAGCTCCCGGGATCTCCTAGGAGCCCTTCGAGTGTCTTCCTCGAGTCCCTCCCAGTGCTGGCAGCCGGGGAAATGCGGGGGTTGGGCTGGAAATGCAGGTAGCATCTAGTGCCTCCCCATGGACAGGGGAGGTAATTAGCGGAATTCCCCCTGCCAGGGAACACCTGTGACACCAGGAAGCTTCGTGGAGTGCGGCCCAGAACCTCCCCCTCACAGTCAGCCGTGTTCCGGAATTCTGAGTGTGGGGAGGTTCCGTCTTCTGTCTGCAGACCCCGGGATCTCCTAGGAGCCCTTCGAGTGTCTTCCCCGATTCCCTCCCAGTGCGGGCTGCCGGGGAAAGGCGGGGGTTGGGCTAGAAAGGCAGGTAGCATCTAGTGCCTCCCCTTGGACAGGGGAGGTAATTAGCGGACTTCCCCTTGCCAGGGAACACCTGAGACATCAGGAAGCTGCGTGGAGGGCGGCCCTAAACCTCACCCACACAGTCACCCGTGTTCCGGAATTCTGAGTGTGGGGATGTTCCGTCTTATGTCTGCAGCACCCGGGATCTCCTAGGAGCCCTTCGAGAGTCTTCGCCGAGTCCCTCCCACTGCGGGCTGCAGGGGAAAGGCGGGGGTTGGGATGGAAAAGCAGGTAGCATCTAGTGCCTCCTCATGGACAGGGGAGGTAATTAGCGGAATTCCCCTTGCGAGGGAACACCTGTGACACCAGGAAGCTGCGTGGAGGGCCGCCCTAAACCTCACCCACACAGTCACCCGTGTTCCGGAATTCTGAGTGTGGGGAGGATCCGTCTTCTGTCTGCAGCTCCCGGGATCTCCTAGGAGCCCTTCGAGTGTCTTCCCTGAGTCCCTCCCAGTGCTGGCAGCCGGGGAAAGGCGGGGGTTGGGCTGGAAACGCAGGTATTATCTAGTGCCTCCCCCTGGACAGGGAGGTAATTAACGGACTTCCCCCTGCCAGGGAACACCTGTGACACCAGGAAGCTTCGTGGAGTGCGTCCCAGAACCTCCCCCTCACAGTCAGCCGTGTTCCAGAATTCTGAGTGTGGGGAGGTTCCGTCTTCTGTCTGCAGAACCCGGGATCTCCTAGGAGCCCTTCGAGTGTCTTCCCCGATTCCCTCCCAGTGCGGGCTGCCGGGGAAAGGCGGGGGTTGGGCTGGAAACGCAGGTAGCATCTAGTGCCTCCACATGGACAGGGGAGGTAATAAGCGGACTTCCCCTTGCCAGGGAACACCTGAGACACCAGGAAGCTGCGTGGAGGGCGGCCCTAAACCTCAACCACACAGTCACCCGTGTTCCGGAATTCTGAGTGTGGGAATGTTCCGTTTTCTGTCTGCAGCACCCGGGATCTCCTAGGAGCCCTTCGAGAGTCTTCCCCGAGTCCCTCCCACTGCGTGCTGCCCGGAAAAGGCGGGGGTTGGGCTGGAAAAGCACGAAGCATCTAGTGCCTCCCCATGGACAGGGGAGGTAATTAGCGGAATTCCCCTTGCGAGGGAACACCTGTGACACCAGGAAGCTGCTTGGAGGGCCGCCCTAAACCTCACCCACACAGTCACCCGTGTTCCGGAATTCTGAGTGTGTGGAGGATCCGTCTTCTGTCTGCAGCTCCCGGGATCTCCTAGGAGCCCTTCGAGTGTCTTCTCCGAGTCCCTCCCAGTGCTGGCAGCCGGGGAAATGCGGGGGTTGGACTGGAAACGCAGGTTGCATCTAGTGCCTCCACCTGGACAGGGGAAATAATTAGATTACTTCCCCCTGCCAGGGAACACCTGTGACTCCAGGCAGCTTCGTCGAGGGCGGCCCTAAACCTCACCCACACAGACACCCGTGTTCCGGAATTCTGAGTGTGGGGATGTTCCGTTTTCTGTCTGCAGCAACCGGGATCTCCTAGGAGCCCTTTGAGAGTCTTCCCCGAGTCCCTCCCACTGCGTGCTGCCCGGGAAAGGCGGGGGTTGGGCTGGAAAAGCAGATAGCATCTAGTGCCTCCCCATGGACAGGGGAGGTAATTAGCGGAATTCCCCTTGCGAGGGAACACCTGTGACACCAGGAAGCTCCTTGGAGGGCCGCCCTAAACCTCACCCACACAGTCACCCGTGTTCCGGAATTCTGAGTGTGGGGATGTTCCGTCTTCTGTCTGCAGCACCCGGGATCTCCTAGGAGCCCTTCGAGAGTCTTTCCCGAGTCCCTCCCACTGCTGGCTGCCGGGGAAAGGCGGGGGTTGGGCTGGAAAAGCAGGTAGCATCTAGTGCCTCCTCATGGACAGGGGAGGTAATTAGCGGAATTCCCCTTGCGAGGGAATACCTGTGACACCAGGAAGCTGCGTGGAGGGCCGCCCTAAACCACACCCACACAGTCACCCGTGTTCCGGAATTCTGAGTGTGGGGAGGATCCGTCTTCTGTCTGCAGCTCCCGGGATCTCCTAGGAGCCCTTCAAGTGTCTTCCCCGAGTCCCTCCCAGTGCTGGCAGCCGGGGGAAAGCGGGGGTTGGGCTGGAAAATCAGGTAGCATCTAGTGCCTCCCCCTGGACAGGGGAAGTAATTAGAGGACTTCCCCCTGCCAGGGAACACCTGTGATTACAGGCAGCTGCGTGGAGGGCGGCCCTAAACCTCACCCACACAGTTAGACGTGTTCCGGAATTCTGAGTGTGGGGAGGTTCCGTCTTCTGTCTGCAGCACCCGGGATCACCTAGGAGCCATTCGAGTGTCTTCCCGGAGTCCCTCCCTTTGCGGGCTGCCGTGGAAAGGCGGGGGTTGGGCTGGAAACGCAGGTATTATCTAGTGCCTCCCCCTGGACAGGGAGGTAATTAGCGGACTTCCCCCTGCCAGGGAACACCTGAGACACCAGGAAGCTTCGTGGAGTGCGTCCCAGAACCTCCCCTTCACAGGCAGCCGTGTTCCGGAATTCTGAGTGTGGGGAGGATCCGTCTTCTGTCTGCAGCTCCCGGGATCTCCTAGGAGCCCTTCGAGTGTCTTCCCCGAGTCCCTCCCAGTGCTGGCAGACGGGGAAATGCGGGGGTTGGACTGGAAACGCAGGTAGCATCTAGTGCCTCCACCTGGACAGGGGAAATAATTAGAGGACTTCCCCCTGCCAGGGAACACCTGTGACTCCAGGCAGCTGCGTGGAGGGCGGCCCTAAACCTCACCCACACAGTCAGACGTGTTCCGGAATTCTGAGTGAGGGGAGGTTCCGTCTTATGTTTGCAGCACACGGGATATCCTAGGAGCCCTTCACGTGTCTTCCCCGAGTCCCTCCCACTGCGGGCTGCCGGGGTAAGGCGGGGGTTGCGCTGGAAACGGAGGTAGCATCTAGTGCCTCCACCTGGACAGGGGAAGAAATTAGAGGACTTCCCCCTGCCAGGGAACACCTGTGACTACAGGCAGCTGCGTGAAGTTCGGCCCTAAACCTCACCCACACAGTCAGACGTGTTCCGGAATTCTGAGTGTGGGGAGGTTCCGTCTTCGGTCTGCAGAACCCGGGATTTCCTAGGAGCCCTTCGAGTGTCTTCCCCGATTCCCTCCCAGTGCGGGCTGCCGGGGAAAGGCTAGGGTTGGGCTGGAAACGCAGGTAGCATCTAGTGACTCCCCATGGACAGGGGAGGTAATTAGCGGACTTCCCCTTGCCAGGGAACACCTGAGACACCACGAAGCTGCGTGGAGGGCGGCCCTAAACCTCACCCACACAGTCACCCTTGTTCCGGAATTCTGAGTGTGCGGAGGTTCCGTCTTCTGTCAGCAGCACCCGGGATCTCCTAGGAGCCTTTCAAGAGTCTTCCCCGAGTCCCTCCCACTGCGGGCTGCCCGGGAAAGGCGGGGGTTGGGCTGGAAAAGCAGGTAGCATCTAGTGCCTCCACCTGGACAGGGGAAATAATTAGAGGACTTCCCCCTGCCAGGGAACACCTGTGACTCCAGGCAGCTGCATGGAGGGCGGCCCTAAACCTCACCCACACAGTCAGACGTGTTCCGGAATTCTGAGTGAGGGGAGGTTCCGTCTTCTGTCTGCAGCAACCGGGATATCCTAGGAGCCATTCGAGTGTCTTCCCCGAGTCCCTTACACTGCGGGATGTCCGGGAAATGCCGGGGTTGGGCTCGAAATGCAGGTAGCATCTAGTGCCTCCTCATGGACAGGGGAGGTAATTAGCTGACTTTCACTTGCGTGGGAACAACTGTGGAAACAGGAAGCTGCGTGTAGGGCGGCCCTAAACCTCACCCACACAGTCACCCGTGTTCCGGAATTCTGAGTGTGGGGAGGTTCCGTCTTCTGTCTGCAGCACCCGGGATCTCCTAGGAGCCCTTCGAGAGTCTTCCCCGAGTCCCTCACACTGCGGGCTGCTGGGGAAACGCGGGGGTTGGGCTGGAAAAGCAGGTAGCATCTAGTGCCTCCCCATGGACAGGGGAGGTAATTAGCGGAATTCCCCCTGCCAGGGAACACCTGTGACACCAGGAAGCTTCGTGGAGTGCGGCCCAGAACCTCCCCCTCACAGTCAGCCGTGTTCCGGAATTCTGAGTGTGGGGAGGTTCCGTCTTCGGTCTGCAGAACCCGGGATCTCCTAGGAGCCCTTCGATTGTCTTCCCCGATTCCCTCCCAGTGCGGGTTGCCGGGGAAAGGCGGGGGTTGGGCTGGAAACTCAGGTAGCATCTAGTGCCTCCCCATGGACAGGGGAGGTAATTAGCGGACTTCCCCTTGCCAGGGAACACCTGAGACATCAGGCAGCTTCGTGGAGGGCGGCCCTAAACCTCACCCACACAGTCAGACGTGTTCCGGAATTCTGAGTGTGGGGAGGTTCCGTCTTCTGTCTGCAGCACCCGGGATCACCTAGGAGCCATTCGAGTGTCTTCCCCGAGTCCCTCCCTTTGCGGGCTGCCGGGGAAAGGCGGGGGTTGGGCTGGAAACGCAGGTAGCATCTAGTGCCTCCCCCTGGACAGGGAGGTAATTAGCGGACTTCCCCCTGCCAGGGAACACCTGTGACACCAGGAAGCTTCGTGGAGTGCGGCCCAGAACCTCCCCCTCACAGTCAGCCGTGTTCCAGAATTCTGAGTGTGGGGAGGTTCCGTCTTCGGTCTGCAGAACCCAGGATCTCCTAGGAGCCCTTCGAGTGTCTTCCCCGATTCCCTCCCAGTGCGTGCTGCCGGGGAAAGGCGGCGGTTGGGCTGGAAACGCAGGTAGCATCTAGTGCCTCCCCATATACAGGGGAGGTAATTAGCGGACTTCCCCTTGCGAGGGAACACCTGTGACACCAGGAAGCTGCGTGGAGGGCCGCCCTAAACCTCACCCACACAGTCACCCGTGTTCCGGAATTCTGAGTGTGGGGAGGATCTGTCTTCTGTCTGCAGCTCCCGGGATCTCCTAGGAGCCCTTCGAGTGTCTTCCCCGAGTCCCTCCCAGTGCTGGCAGCCGGGGAAATGCGGGGGTTGGACTGGAAAGGCAGGTAGCATCTAGTGCCTCCACCTGGACAGGGGAAATAATTAGAGGACTTCCCCCTGCCAGGGAACACCTGTGACTACAGGCAGCTGCGTGGAGTGCGTCCCAGAACCTCCCCCTCACAGTCAGCCGTGTTCCGGAATTCTGAGTGTGGGGAGGTTCCGTCTTCTGTTTGCAGCACCCGGGATCTCCTAGGAGCCCTTCACGTGTCTTCCCCGAGTCCCTCCCACTGCGGGCTGCCGGGGTAAGGCGGGGGTTTGGCTGGAAAGGCAGGTGGCATCTAGTGCCTCCCCCTGGACAGGGGAGGTAATTAGCGGACTTCCCCCTGCCAGGGAACACCTGTGACACCAGGAAGCTTCGTGGAGTAAGGCCCAGAACTTCCCCCACACAGTCAGCCGTGTTCCGGAATTCTGAGTGTGGGGATGTTCCGTCTTCTGTCTGCAGCAACCGGGATCTCCTAGGAGCCCTTCGAGTGTCTTCCCCGAGTCCCTTACACTGCGGGATGTCCGGGAAAGGCGGGGGTTGGGCTCGAAAAGCAGGTAGCATCTAGTGCCTCCCCATGGACAGGGGAGGTAATTAGCTGACTTCCCCTTGCGAGGGAACAACTGTGGAACCAGGAAGCTGCGTGGAGGGCGGCCATAAACCTCACCCACACAGTTACCCGTGTTCCGGAATTCTGAGTGTGGGGAGGTTCCGTCTTCTGTTTGCAGCACCCGGGATCTCCTAGGAGCCCTTCGAGAGTCTTCCCCGAGTCCCTCCCACTGCGGGCTGCCGGTTAAAGGCGGGGGTTGGGCTGGAAAAGCAGGTAGCATCTAGTGCCTCCCCATGGACAGGGGAGGTAATTAGCGGAATTCCCCTTGCGAGGGAACACCTGTGACACCAGGAAGCTGCGTGGAGGTCCGCCCTAAACCTCACCCACACAGTCAACCGTGTTCCGGAATTCTGAGTGTGGGGAGGATCCGTCTTCTGTCTGCAGCTCCCGGGATCTCCTAGGAGCCATTCGAGTGTCTTCCCCGAGTCCCTCCCAGTGCTGGCAGCCGGGGAAAGGCGGGGGTTGGGCTGGAAACGCAGGTAGCATCTAGTGCCTCCACCTGGACAGGGGAGGTAATTAGAGAACTTCCCCCTGCCAGGGAACACCTGTGACTCCAGGCAGCTTCGTGGAGGGCGGCCCTAAACCTCACCCACACAGTCAGACGTGTTCCGGAATTCTGAGTGTGGGGAGGTTCCGTCTTCTGTCTGCAGCACCCGGGATCACCTAGGAGCCATTCGAGTGCCTTCCCCGAGTCCCTCCCTTTGCGGGCTGCCGGGGAAAGGCGGGGGTTGGGCTGGAAACGCAGGTAGCATCTAGTGCCTCCCCCTGGACAGGGAGGTAATTAGCGGACTTCCCCCTGCCAGGGAACACCTGTGACACCAGGAAGCTTCGTGGAGTGCGGCCCAGAACCTCCCCCTCACAGTCAGCCGTGTTCCAGAATTCTGAGTGTGGGGAGGTTCCGTCTTCGGTCTGCAGAACCCAGGATCTCCTAGGAGCCCTTCGAGTGTCTTCCCCGATTCCCTCCCAGTGCGTGCGGCCGGGGAAAGGCGGCGGTTGGGCTGGAAACGCAGGTAGCATCTAGTGCCTCCCCATATACAGGGGAGGTAATTAGCGGACTTCCCCTTGCGAGGGAACACCTGTGACACCAGGAAGCTGCGTGGAGGGCCGCCCTAAACCTCACCCACACAGTCACCCGTGTTCCGGAATTCTGAGTGTGGGGAGGATCTGTCTTCTGTCTGCAGCTCCCGGGATCTCCTAGGAGCCCTTCGAGTGTCTTCCCCGAGTCCCTCCCAGTGCTGGCAGCCGGGGAAATGCGGGGGTTGGACTGGAAAGGCAGGTAGCATCTAGTGCCTCCACCTGGACAGGGGAAATAATTAGAGGACTTCCCCCTGCCAGGGAACACCTGTGACTACAGGCAGCTGCGTGGAGTGCGTCCCAGAACCTCCCCCTCACAGTCAGCCGTGTTCCGGAATTCTGAGTGTGGGGAGGTTCCGTCTTCTGTTTGCAGCACCCGGGATCTCCTAGGAGCCCTTCACGTGTCTTCCCCGAGTCCCTCCCACTGCGGGCTGCCGGGGTAAGGCGGGGGTTTGGCTGGAAAGGCAGGTAGCATCTAGTGCCTCCCCCTGGACAGGGGAGGTAATTAGCGGACTTCCCCCTGCCAGGGAACACCTGTGACACCAGGAAGCTTCGTGGAGTAAGGCCCAGAACTTCCCCCACACAGTCAGCCGTGTTCCGGAATTCTGAGTGTGGGGATGTTCCGTCTTCTGTCTGCAGCAACCGGGATCTCCTAGGAGCCCTTCGAGTGTCTTCCCCGAGTCCCTTACACTGCGGGATGTCCGGGAAAGGCGGGGGTTGGGCTCGAAAAGCAGGTAGCATCTAGTGCCTCCCCATGGACAGGGGAGGTAATTAGCTGACTTCCCCTTGCGAGGGAACAACTTTGGAACCAGGAAGCTGCGTGGAGGTCCGCCCTAAACCTCACCCACACAGTCACCCGTGTTCCGGAATTCTGAGTGTGGGGAGGATCCGTCTTCTGTCTGCAGCTCCCGGGATCTCCTAGGAGCCATTCGAGTGTCTTCCCCGAGTCCCTCCCAGTGCTGGCAGCCGGGGAAAGGCGGGGGTTGGGCTGGAAACGCAGGTAGCATCTAGTGCCTCCACCTGGACAGGGGAGGTAATTAGAGAACTTCCCCCTGCCAGGGAACACCTGTGACTCCAGGCAGCTTCGTGGAGGGCGGCCCTAAACCTCACCCACACAGTCAGACGTGTTCCGGAATTCTGAGTGTGGGGAGGTTCCGTCTTCTGTCTGCAGCACCCGGGATCACCTAGGAGCCATTCGAGTGTCTTCCCCGAGTCCCTCCCTTTGCGGGCTGCCGGGGAAAGGCGGGGGTTGGGCTGGAAACGCAGGTAGCATCTAGTGCCTCCCCCTGGACAGGGAGGTAATTAGCGGACTTCCCCCTGCCAGGGAACACCTGTGACACCAGGAAGCTTCGTGGAGTGCGGCCCTGAAACTCCCCCTCACAGTCAGCCGTGTTCCGGAATTCTGAGTGTGGGGAGGTTCCGTCTTCGTTCTGCAGAACCCGGGATCTCCTAGGAGCCCTTCGAGTGTCTTCCCAGAGTCCCTCCCAGTGCGGGCTGCCGGGGAAATGCGGGGGTTGGGCTGGAAACGCAGGTAGCATCTAGTGCCTCCCCATGGACAGGGGAGGAAATTAGTGGACTTCCCCTTGCGAGGGAACAACTGTGGAACCAGGAAGCTTCGTGGAGTAAGGCCCAGAACTTCCCCCACACAGTCAGCCGTGTTCCGGAATTCTGAGTGTGGGGAGTTTCCGTCTTCTGTCTGCAGCACCCGGGATCTCCTAGGAGCCCTTCGAGTGTCTTCCCCGAGTCCCTTACACTGCGGGATGTCCGGGAAAGGCGGGGGTTGTGCTGGAAAAGCAGGTAGCATCTAGTAACTCCCCATGGACAGGGGAGGTAATTAGCGGAATTCCCCTTGCGAGGGAACACCTTTGACACCAGGAAGCTGCGTGGAGGGCCGCCCTAAACCTCACCCACACAGTCACCCGTGTTCCGGAATTCTGAGTGTGGGGAGGATCCGTCTTCTGTCTGCAGCTCCCGGGATCTCCTAGGAGCCCTTCGAGTGTCTTCCCCGAGTCCCTCCCAGTGCTGGCAGCCGGGGAAAGGCGGGGGTTGGGCTGGAAACGCAGGTAGCATCTAGTGCCTCCACCTGGACAGGGGAAGTAATTAGAGGACTTCCCCCTGCCAGGGAACACCTGTGACTCCAGGCAGCTGCGTGGATGTCGGCCCTAAACCTCACCCACACAGTCAGACGTGTTCCGGAATTCTGAGTGTGGGGAGGTTCCGTCTTCTGTCTGCAGCTCCCGGGATCTCCTAGGAGCCCTTCGAGAGTCTTCCCCGAGTCCCTCCCACTGCGTGCTGCCGGGGAAAGGCGGGGGTTGGGCTGGAAACTCAGGTAGCATCTAGTGCCTCCCCCTGGACAGGGGAGGTAATTAGCGGACTTCCCCCTGCCAGGGAACACCTGTGACACCAGGAAGCTTCGTGGAGTAAGGCCCAGAACTTCCCCAACACAGTCAGCCGTGTTCCGGAATTCTGAGTGTGGGGATGTTCCGTCTTCTGTCTGCAGCACCCGGGATCTCCTAGGAGCCCTTCGAGTGTCTTCCCGGAGTCCCTCCCAGTGCTGGCAGCCGGGGAAATGCGGGGGTTGTGCTGGAAATGCAGGTAGCATCTAGTGCCTCCACCTGGACAGGGGAAATAATTAGAGGACTTCCCCCTGCCAGGGAACACCTGTGACTCCAGGCAGCTGCGTGGATGGCGGCCCTAAACCTCACCCACACAGTCAGAAGTGTTCCGGAATTCTGAGTGAGGGGAGGTTCCGTCTTATGTTTGCAGCACCCGGGATCTCCTAGGAGCCCTTCACGTGTCTTCCCCGAGTCCCTCCCACTGCGGGCTGCCGGGGTAAGGCGGGGGTTGGGCTGGAAACGCAGGTAGCATCTAGTGCCTCCCCATGGACAGGGGAGGTAATTAGCGGAATTCCCCCTGCCAGGGAACACCTGTGACACCAGGAAGCTTCGTGGAGTGCGGCCCAGTACCTCCCCCTCACAGTCAGCCGTGTTCCGGAATTCTGAGTGTGGGGAGGTTCCGGCTTCGGTCTGCAGAACCCGGGATCTCCTAGGAGCCCTTCGAGTGTCTTCCCCGAGTCCCTCCCAGTGCTGGCACCCGGGGAAATGCGGGGGTTGGACTGGAAACGCAGGTAGCATCTAGTGCCTCCACCTGGACAGGGGAAATAATTAGAGTACTTCCCCCTGCCAGGGAACACCTGTGACTCCAGGCAGCTGCGTGGAGGGCGGCCCTAAACCTCACCCACACAGTCACCCGTGTTCCGGAATTCTGAGTGTGTGGATGTTCCGTTTTCTGTCTGCAGCAACCGGGATCTCCTAGGAGCCCTTCGAGAGTCTTCCCCGAGTCCCTCCCACTGCGTGCTGCCCGGGAAAGGCGGGGGTTGGGCTGGAAAAGCAGGTAGCATCTAGTGCCTCCCCATGGACAGGGGAGGTAATTAGCGGAATTCCCCTTGCGAGGGAACACCTGTGACACCAGGAAGCTGCTTGGAGGGCCGCCCTAAACCTCACCCACACAGTCACCCTTGTTCCGGAATTCTGAGTGTGGGGATGTTCCGTCTTCTGTCTGCAGCACCCGGGATCTCCTAGGAGCCCTTCGAGAGTCTTCCCCGAGTCCCTCCCACTGCTGGCTGCCGGGGAAAGGCGGGGGTTGGGCTGGAAAAGCAGGTAGCATCTAGTGCCTCCTCATGGACAGGGGAGGTAATTAGCGGAATTCCCCTTGCGAGGGAACACCTGTGACACCAGGAAGCTGCGTGGAGGGCCGCCCTAAACCTCACCCACACAGTCACCCGTGTTCCGGAATTCTGAGTGTGGGGAGGATCCGTCTTCTGTCTGCAGCTCCCGGGATCTCCTAGGAGCCCTTCGAGTGTCTTCCCCGAGTCCCTCCCAGTGCTGGCAGCCGGGGGAAGGCGGGGGTTGGGCTGGAAACGCAGGTAGCATCTAGTGCCTCCACCTGGACAGGGGAAGTAATTAGAGGACTTCCCCCTGCCAGGGAACACCTGTGACTACAGGCAGCTGCGTGGAGGGCGGCCCTAAACCTCACCCACACAGTTAGACGTGTTCCGGAATTCTGAGTGTGGGGAGGTTCCGTCTTCTGTCTGCAGCACCCGGGATCACCTAGGAGCCATTCGAGTGTCTTCCCCGAGTCCCTCCCTTTGCGGGCTGCCGGGGAAAGGCGGGGGTTGGGCTGGAAACGCAGGTAGTATCTAGTGCCTCCCCCTGGACAGGGAGGTAATTAGCGGACTTCCCCCTGCCAGGGAACACCTGAGACACCAGGAAGCTTCGTGGAGTGCGTCCCAGAACCTCCCCCTCACAGTCAGCCGTGTTCCGGAATTCTGAGTGTGGAGAGGATCCGTCTTCTGTCTGCAGCTCCCGGGATCTCCTAGGAGCCCTTCGAGTGTCTTCCCCGAGTCCCTCCCAGTGCTGGCAGACGGGGAAATGCGGGGGTTGGACTGGAAACGCAGGTAGCATCTAGTGCCTCCACCTGGACAGGGGAAATAATTAGAGGACTTCCCCCTGCCAGGGAACACCTGTGACTCCAGGCAGCTGCGTGGAGGGCGGCCCTAAACCTCACCCACACAGTCAGACGTGTTCCGGAATTCTGAGTGAGAGGAGGTTCCGTCTTATGTTTGCAGCACACGGGATATCCTAGGAGCCCTTCACGTGTCTTCCCCGAGTCCCTCCCACTGCGGGCTGCCAGGGTAAGGCGTGGGTTGTGCTGGAAACGCAGGTAGCATCTAGTGCCTCCACCTGGACAGGGGAAGTAATTAGAGGACTTCCCCCTGCCAGGGAACACCTGTGACTCCAGGCAGCTGCGTGGAGGTCGGCCCTAAACCTCACCCACACAGTCAGACGTGTTCCGGAATTCTGAGTGTTGGAAGGTTCCGTCTTCTGTCTGCAGCACCCGGGATCACCTAGGAGCCATTCGAGTGTCTTCCCCGAGTCCCTCCCTTTGCAGGCTGCCGGGGAAAGGCGGGGGTTGGGCTGGAAACGCAGGTAGTATCTAGTGCCTCCCCCTGGACAGGGAGGTAATTAGCGGACTTCCCCCTGCCAGGGAACACCTGTGACACCAGGAAACTTCGTGGAGTGCGGCCCAGAACCTCCCCCTCACAGTCAGCCGTGTTCTGGAATTCTGAGTGTGGGGAGGTTCCTTCTTCGGTCTGCAGAACCCGGGATCTCCTAGGAGCCTTTCGAGAGTCTTCCCCGAGTCCCTCACACTGCGGGCTGCCCGGGAAAGGCGGGGGTTGGGCTGGAAAAGCAGGTAGCATCTAGTGCCTCCCCATGGACAGGGGAGGTAATTAGCGGAATTCCCCTTGCGAGGGAACACCTGTGACACCAGGAAGCTGCGTGGAGGGCCGCCCTAAACCTCACCCACACAGTCACCCGTGTTCCGGAATTCTGAGTGTGTGGAGGATCCGTCTTCTGTCTGCAGCTCCCGGGATCTCCTAGGAGCCCTTCGAGTGTCTTCCCCGATTCCCTCCCAGTGCTGGCAGCCGGGGAAATGCGGGGGTTGGACTGGAAACGCAGGTAGCATCTAGTGCCTCCACCTGGACAGGGGAAATAATTAGAGGACTTCCCCCTGCCTGGGAACACCTGTGACTCCAGGCAGCTGCGTGGAGGGCGGCCCTAAACCTCACCCACACAGTCAGACGTGTTCCGGAATTCTGAGTGAGGGGAGGTTCCGTCTTCTGTCTGCAGCACCCGGGATCTCCTAGGAGCCATTCGAGTGTCTTCCCCGAGTCCCTTACACTGCGGGATGTCCGGGAAATGCCGGGGTTGGGCTCGAAATGCAGGTAGCATCTAGTGCCTCCCCATGGACAGGGGAGGTAATTAGCTGACTTTCACTTGCGTGGGAACAACTGTGGAACCAGGAAGCTGCGTGTAGGGCGGCCCTAAACCTCACCCACACAGTCACCCGTGTTCCGGAATTCTGAGTGTGGGGAGGATCCGTCTTCTGTCTACAGCACCCGGGATCTCCTAGGAGCCCTTCGAGAGTCTTCCCCGAGTCCCTCCCACTGCGGGCTGCTGGGGAAACGCGGGGGTTGGGCTGGAAAAGCAGGTAGCATCTAGTGCCTCCCCATGGACAGGGGAGGTAATTAGCGGAATTCCCCCTGCCAGGGAACACCTGTGACACCAGGAAGCTTCGTGGAGTGCGGCCCAGAACCTCCCCCTCACAGTCAGCCGTGTTCCGGAATTCTGAGTGTGGGGAGGTTCCGTCTTCGGTCTGCAGAACCCGGGATCTCCTAGGAGCCCTTCGAGTGTCTTCCCCGATTCCCTCCCAGTGCGGGCTGCCGGGGAAAGGCGGAGGTCGGGCTGGAAACGCAGGTAGCATCTAGTGCCTCCCCATGGACAGGGGAGGTAATTAGCGGACTTCCCCTTGCCAGGGAACACCTGAGACATCAGGAAGCTGCGTGGAGGGCGGCCCTAAACCTCACCCACACAGTCACCCGTGTTCCAGAATTCTGAATGTGGGGATGTTCCGTCTTCTGTCTGCAGCACCCGGGATCTCCTAGGAGCCCTTCGAGAGTCTTCCCCGGGTCCTTCCCACTGCGGGCTGCCGGGGAAAGGCGGGGGTTGGGCTGGAAAAGCAGGTAGCATCTAGTGCCTCCTCATGGACAGGGGAGGTAATTAGCGGAATTCCCCTTGCGAGGGAACACCTGTGACACCAGGAATCTGCGTGGAGGGCCGCCCTAAACCTCACCCACACAGTCACCCGTGTTCCGGAATTCTGAGGGTGGGGAGGATCCGTCTTCTGTCTGCAGCTCCCGGGATCTCATAGGAGCCCTTCGAGTGTCTTCCCCGAGTCCCTCCCAGTGCTGGCAGCCGGGGAAAGGCGGGGGTTGGGCTGGAAACGCAGGTAGCATCTAGAGCCTCCACCTGGACAGGGGAAGTAATTAGAGGAATTCCCCCTGCCAGGGAACACCTGTGACTACAGGCAGCTGCGTGGAGGGCGGCCCTAAACCTCACCCACACAGTCAGACGTGTTCCGGAATTCTGAGTGTGGGGAGGTTCCGTCTTCTGTCTGCAACACCCGGGATCACCTATGAGCCATTCGAGTGTCTTCCCCGAGTCCCTCCCTTTGCGGGCTGCCGGGGAAAGGCGGGGGTTTGGCTGGAAACGCAGGTAGTATCTAGTGCCTCCCCCTGGACAGGGAGGTAATTAGCGGACTTCCCCCTGCCAGGGAACACCTGTGACACCAGGAAGCTTCGTGGAGTGCGTCCCAGAACCTCCCCCTCACAGTCAGCCGTGTTCCGGAATTCTGAGTGTGGGGAGGTTCCGTCTTCGGTCTGCAGAACCCGGGATCTCCTAGGAGCCCTTCGAGTGTCTTCCCCGATTCCCTCCCAGTGCGGGCTGCCGGGGAAAGGCGGAGGTTGGGCTGGAAACGCAGGTAGCATCTAGTGCCTCCCCATGGACAGGGGAGGTAATTAGCGGACTTCCCCTTGCCAGGGAACACCTGAGACACCAGGAAGCTGCGTGGAGGGCGGCCCTAAACCTCACCCACACAGTCACCCGTGTTCCGGAATTCTGAGTGTGGGGATGTTCCGTCTTCTGTCTGCAGCACCCGGGATCTCCTTGGAGCCCTTCGAGTGTCTTCCCCGAGTCCCTCCCAGTGCTGGCAGCCGGGGAAATGCGGGGGTTGGACTGGAAAGGCAGGTAGCATCTAGTGCCTCCACCTGGACAGGGGAAATAATTAGAGGACTTCCCCCTGCCAGGGAACACCTGTGACTCCAGGCAGCTGCGTGGAGGGCGGCCCTAATCCTCACCCACACAGTCAGACGTGTTCCGGAATTCTGAGTGAGGGGAGGTTCCGTCTTCTGTTTGCAGCACCCGGGATCTCCTAGGAGCCCTTCACGTGTCTTCCCCGAGTCCCTCCCACTGCGGGCTGCCGGGGTAAGGCGAGGGTTGGGCTGGAAACGCAGGTAGCATCTAGTGCCTCCCCCTGGACAGGGGAGGTAATTAGCGGACTTCCCCCTGCCAGGGAACACCTGTGACACCAGGAAGCTTCGTGGAGTAAGGCCCAGAACTTCCCCCACACAGTCAGCCGTGTTCCGGAATTCTGAGTGTGGGGATGTTCCGTCTTCTGTCTGCAGCAACCGGGATCTCCTAGGAGCCCTTCGAGTGTCTTCCCCGGGTCCCTTACACTGCGGGATGTCCGGGAAAGGCGGGGGTTGGGCTCGAAAAGCAGGTAGCATCTAGTGCCTCCCCATGGACAGGGGAGGTAATTAGCTGACTTCCCCTTGCGAGGGAACAACTGTGGAACCAGGAAGCTGCGTGGAGGGCGGCCATAAACCTCACCCACACAGTTACCCGTGTTCCGGAATTCTGAGTGTGGGGAGGTTCCGTCTTCTGTTTGCAGCACCCGGGATCTCCTAGGAGCCCTTCGAGAGTCTTCCCCGAGTCCCTCCCAATGCGGGCTGCCGGTTAAAGGCGGGGGTTGGGCTGGAAAAGCAGGTAGCATCTAGTGCCTCCCCATGGACAGGGGAGGTAATTAGCGGAATTCCCCTTGCGTGGGAACACCTGTGACACCAGGAAGCTGCGTGGAGGTCCGCCCTAAACCTCACCCACACAGTCACCCGTGTTCCGGAATTCTGAGTGTGGGGAGGATCCGTCTTCTGTCTGCAGCTCCCGGGATCTCCTAGGAGCCCTTCGAGTGTCTTCCCCGAGTCCCTCCCAGTGCTGGCAGCCGGGGAAAGGCGGGGGTTGGGCTGGAAACGCAGGTAGCATCTAGTGCCTCCACCTGGACAGGGGAGGTAATTAGAGAACTTCCCCCTGCCAGGGAACACCTGTGACTCCAGGCAGCTGCGTGGAGGGCGGCCCTAAACCTCACCCACACAGTCAGACGTGTTCCGGAATTCTGAGTGTGGGGAGGTTCCGTCTTCTGTCTGCAGCACCCGGGATCACCTAGGAGCCATTCGAGTGTCTTCCCCGAATCCCTCCCTTTGCGGGCTGCCGGGGAAAGGCGGGGGTTGGGCTGGAAACGCAGGTAGCATCTAGTGCCTCCCCCTGGACAGGGAGGTAATTAGCGGACTTCCCCCTGCCAGGGAACACCTGTGACACCAGGAAGCTTCGTGGAGTGCGGCCCTGAACCTCCCCCTCACAGTCAGCCGTGTTCCGGAATTCTGAGTGTGGGGAGGTTCCTTCTTCGTTCTGCAGACCCCGGGATCTCCTAGGAGCCCTTCGAGTGTCTTCCCAGAGTCCCTCCCAGTGCGGGCTGCCGGGAAAGGCGGAGGTTGGGCTGGAAACGCAGGTAGCATCTAGTGCCTCCCCATGGACAGGGGAGGTAATTAGTGGACTTCCCCTTGCGAGGGAACAACTGTGGAACCAGGAAGCTTCGTGGAGTAAGGCCCAGAACTTCCCCCACACAGTCAGCCGTGTTCCGGAATTCTGAGTGTGGGGAGGTTCCGTCTTCTGTCTGCAGCACCCGGGATCTCCTAGGAGCCCTTCGAGTGTCTTCCCCGAGTCCCTTACACTGCGGGATGTCCGGGAAAGGCGGGGGTTGTGCTGGAAAAGCAGGTAGCATCTAGTAACTCCCCATGGACAGGGGAGGTAATTAGCGGAATTCCCCTTGCGAGGGAACACCTTTGACACCAGGAAGCTGCGTGGAGGGCCGCCCTAAACCTCACCCACACAGTCACCCGTGTTCCGGAATTCTGAGTGTGGGGAGGATCCGTCTTCTGTCTGCAGCTCCCGGGATCTCCTAGGAGCCCTTCGAGTGTCTTCCCCGAGTCCCTCCCAGTGCTGGCAGCCGGGGAAAGGCGGGGGTTGGGCTGGAAACGCAGGTAGCATCTAGTGCCTCCACCTGGACAGGGGAAGTAATTAGAGGACTTCCCCCTGCCAGGGAACACCTGTGACTCCAGGCAGCTGCGTGGATGTCGGCCCTAAACCTCACCCACACAGTCAGACGTGTTCCGGAATTCTGAGTGTGGGGAGGTTCCGTCTTCTGTCTGCAGCACCCGGGATCTCCTAGGAGCCCTTCGAGAGTCTTCCCCGAGTCCCTCCCACTGCGTGCTGCCGGGAAAGGCGGGGGTTGGGCTGGAAACTCAGGTAGCATCTAGTGCCTCCCCCTGGACAGGGGAGGTAATTAGCGGACTTCCCCTGCCAGGGAACACCTGTGACACCAGGAAGCTTCGTGGAGTAAGGCCCAGAACTTCCCCCACACAGTCAGCCGTGTTCCGGAATTCTGAGTGTGGGGATGTTCCGTCTTCTGTCTGCAGCACCCGGGATCTCCTAGGAGCCCTTCGAGTGTCTTCCCCGAGTCCCTTACACTGCGGGATGTCCGGGAAAGGCGGGGGTTGTGCTCGAAAAGCAGGTAGCATCTAGTGCCTCCCCATGGACAGGGGAGGTAATTAGCTGACTTCCACTTGCGAGGGAACAACTGTGGAACCAGGAAGCTGCGTGGAGGGCGGCCCTAAACCTCACCCACACAGTCAGCCGTGTTCCGGAATTCTGAGTGTGGGAGGTTCCGTCTTCTGTCTGCAGCACCCGGGATCTCCTAGGAGCCCTTCGAGTGTCTTCCCCGAGTCCCTCCCTTGCGGGCTGCCGGGGAAAGGCGGGGGTTGGGCTGGAAACGCAGGTAGCATCTAGTGCCTCCCCCTGGACAGGGGAGGTAATTAGCGGACTTCCCCCTGCCAGGGAACACCTGTGACACCAGGAAGCTGCGTGGAGGGCGGCCCTAAACCTCACCCACACAGTCAGCCGTGTTCCGGAATTCTGAGTGTGGGGAGGTTCCGTCTTCTGTCTGCAGCACCCGGGATCTCCTAGGAGCCCTTCGAGTGTCTTCCCCGAGTCCCTCCCAGTGCGGGCTGCCGGGGAAAGGCGGGGGTTGGGCTGGAAACGCAGGTAGCATCTAGTGCCTCCCCCTGGACAGGGGAGGTAATTAGCGGACTTCCCCCTGCCAGGGAACACCTGTGACACCAGGAAGCTGCGTGGAGTGCGGCCCTAAACCTCACCCACACAGTCAGCCGTGTTCCGGAATTCTGAGTGTGGGGATGTTCCGTCTTCTGTCTGCAGCACCCGGGATCTCCTTGGAGCCCTTCGAGTGTCTTCCCCGAGTCCCTCCCAGTGCTGGCAGCCGGGGAAATGCGGGGGTTGGACTGGAAAGGCAGGTAGCATCTAGTGCCTCCACCTGGACAGGGGAATAATTAGAGGACTTCCCCCTGCCAGGGAACACCTGTGACTCCAGGCAGCTGCGTGGAGGGCGGCCCTAATCCTCACCCACACAGTCAGACGTGTTCCGGAATTCTGAGTGAGGGGAGGTTCCGTCTTCTGTTTGCAGCACCCGGGATCTCCTAGGAGCCCTTCACGTGTCTTCCCCGAGTCCCTCCCACTGCGGGCTGCCGGGGTAAGGCGGGGGTTGGGCTGGAAACGCAGGTAGCATCTAGTGCCTCCCCCTGGACAGGGGAGGTAATTAGCGGACTTCCCCCTGCCAGGGAACACCTGTGACACCAGGAAGCTTCGTGGAGTAAGGCCCAGAACTTCCCCCACACAGTCAGCCGTGTTCCGGAATTCTGAGTGTGGGGATGTTCCGTCTTCTGTCTGCAGCAACCGGGATCTCCTAGGAGCCCTTCGAGTGTCTTCCCCGAGTCCCTTACACTGCGGGATGTCCGGGAAAGGCGGGGGTTGGGCTCGAAAAGCAGGTAGCATCTAGTGCCTCCCCATGGACAGGGGAGGTAATTAGCTGACTTCCCCTTGCGAGGGAACAACTGTGGAACCAGGAAGCTGCGTGGAGGGCGGCCATAAACCTCACCCACACAGTACCCGTGTTCCGGAATTCTGAGTGTGGGGAGGTTCCGTCTTCTGTTTGCAGCACCCGGGATCTCCTAGGAGCCCTTCGAGAGTATTCCCCGAGTCCCACCCACTGCGGGCTGCCGGTTAAAGGCGGGGGTTGGGCTGGAAAAGCAGGTAGCATCTAGTGCCTCCCCATGGACAGGGGAGGTAATTAGCGGAATTCCCCTTGCGAGGGAACACCTGTGACACCAGGAAGCTGCGTGGAGGTCCGCCCTAAACCTCACCCACACAGTCACCCGTGTTCCGGAATTCTGAGTGTGGGGAGGATCCGTCTTCTGTCTGCAGCTCCCGGGATCTCCTAGGAGCCCTTCGAGTGTCTTCCCCGAGTCCCTCCCAGTGCTGGCAGCCGGGGAAAGGCGGGGGTTGGGCTGGAAACGCAGGTAGCATCTAGTGCCTCCACCTGGACAGGGGAGGTAATTAGAGAACTTCCCCCTGCCAGGGAACACCTGTGACTCCAGGCAGCTGCGTGGAGGGCGGCCCTAAACCTCACCCACACAGTCAGACGTGTTCCGGAATTCTGAGTGTGGGGAGGTTCCGTCTTCTGTCTGCAGCACCCGGGATCAACTAGGAGCCATTCGAGTGTCTTCCCCGAGTCCCTCCCTTTGCGGGCTGCCGGGGAAAGGCGGGGGTTGGGCTGGAAACGCAGGTAGCATCTAGTTCCTCCCCCTGGACAGGGAGGTAATTAGCGGACTTCCCCCTGCCAGGGAACACCTGTGACACCAGGAAGCTTCGTGGAGTGCGGCCCTGAACCTCCCCCTCACAGTCAGCCGTGTTCCGGAATTCTGAGTGTGGGGAGGTTCCTTCTTCGTTCTGCAGACCCCGGGATCTCCTAGGAGCCCTTCGAGTGTCTTCCCAGAGTCCCTCCCAGTGCGGGCTGCCGGGGAAATGCGGGGGTTGGGCTGGAAACGCAGGTAGCATCTAGTGCCTCCCCATGGACAGGGGAGGTAATTAGTGGACTTCCCCTTGCGAGGGAACAACTGTGGAACCAGGAAGCTTCGTGGAGTAAGGCCCAGAACTTCCCCCACACAGTCAGCCGTGTTCCGGAATTCTGAGTGTGGGGAGGTTCCGTCTTCTGTCTGCAGCACCCGGGATCTCCTAGGAGCCCTTCGAGTGTCTTCCCCGAGTCCCTTACACTGCGGGATGTCCGGGAAAGGCGGGGGTTGTGCTGGAAAAGCAGGTAGCATCTAGTAACTCCCCATGGACAGGGGAGGTTAATTAGCGGAATTCCCCTTGCGAGGGAACACCTTTGACACCAGGAAGCTGCGTGGAGGGCCGCCCTAAACCTCACCCACACAGTCACCCGTGTTCCGGAATTCTGAGTGTGGGGAGGATCCGTCTTCTGTCTGCAGCTCCCGGGATCTCCTAGGAGCCCTTCGAGTGTCTTCCCCGAGTCCCTCCCAGTGCTGGCAGCCGGGGAAAGGCGGGGGTTGGGCTGGAAACGCAGGTAGCATCTAGTGCCTCCACCTGGACAGGGGAAGTAATTAGAGGACTTCCCCCTGCCAGGGAACACCTGTGACTCCAGGCAGCTGCGTGGATGTCGGCCCTAAACCTCACCCACACAGTCAGACGTGTTCCGGAATTCTGAGTGTGGGGAGGTTCCGTCTTCTGTCTGCAGCACCCGGGATCTCCTAGGAGCCCTTCGAGAGTCTTCCCCGAGTCCCTCCCACTGCGTGCTGCCGGGGAAAGGCGGGGGTTGGGCTGGAAACTCAGGTAGCATCTAGTGCCTCCCCCTGGACAGGGGAGGTAATTAGCGGACTTCCCCCTGCCAGGGAACACCTGTGACACCAGGAAGCTTCGTGGAGTAAGGCCCAGAACTTCCCCCACACAGTCAGCCGTGTTCCGGAATTCTGAGTGTGGGGATGTTCCGTCTTCTGTCTGCAGCACCCGGGATCTCCTAGGAGCCCTTCGAGTGTCTTCCCCGAGTCCCTTACACTGCGGGATGTCCGGGAAAGGCGGGGGTTGTGCTCGAAAAGCAGGTAGCATCTAGTGCCTCCCCATGGACAGGGGAGGTAATTAGCTGACTTCCACTTGCGAGGGAACAACTGTGGAACCAGGAAGCTGCGTGGAGGGCGGCCCTAAACCTCACCCACACAGTCACCCGTGTTCCGGAATTCTGAGTGTTGGGAGGTTCCGTCTTCTGTCTGCAGCACCCGGGATCTCTTAGGATCCCTTCGAGAGTCTTCCCCGAGTCTCTCCCACTGCGGGCTGCCGGGGAAAGTTGGGGGTTGGGCTGGAAAAGCAGGTAGCATCTAGTGCCTCCCCATGGAGAGTGGAGGTAATTAGCGGAATTCCCCTTGCGAGGGAACACCTGTGACACCAGGAAGCTGCGCGGAAGGCCGCCCTAAACCTCACCCACACAGTCACACGTGTTCCGGAATTCTAAGTGTGGGGAGGATCCGTCTTCTGTCTGCAGCTCCCGGGATCTCCTAGGAACCCTTCGAGTGTCTTCCCCGAGTCCCTCCCTGTGCTGGAACCCGGGGAAATGCGGGGGTTGGGCTGGAAACGCAGGTAGCATCTAGTGCCTCCACCTGGACAGGGGAAGTATTTAGAGGACTTCCCCCTGCCAGGGAACACCTGTGACTCCAGGCAGCTGCGTGGAGGGCGGCCCTAAACCTCACCCACACAGTCAGACGTGTTCCGGAATTCTGAGTGTGGGGAGGTTCCGTCTTCTGTCTGCAGCACCCGGGATCACCTAGGAGCCATTCGAGTGTCTTCCCCGAGTCCCTCCCTTTGCGGGCTGCCGGGGAAAGGCGGGGGTTGGGCTGGAAACGCAGGTAGCATCTAGTGCCTCCCCCTGGACAGGGAGGTAATTAGAGGACTTCCCCCTGCCAAGGAACACCTGAGACACCAGGAAGCTTCGTGGAGTGCGGCCCAGAACCTCCCCCTCACAGTCAGCCGTGTTCCGGAATTCTGAGTGTGTGGAGGTTCCGTCTTCGGTCTGCAGAACCCGGGATCTCCTAGGAGCCCTTCGAGTGTCTTCCCCGAGTCCCTCCCAGTGCGGGATGTCGGGGAAAGGCGGGGGTTGGTCTGGAAATGCAGGTAGCATCTAGTGCCTCCCCATGGACAGGGGAGGTAATTAGCGGACTTCCCCTTGCGAGGGAACACCTGAGACACCAGGAAGCTGCGTGGAGGGCGGCCCTAAACCTCACCCACACAGTCACCCGTGTTTCGGAATTCTGAGTGTGGGGAGGTTCCGTCTTCTGTCTGCAGCACCCGGGAACTCCTAGGAGCCCTTCGAGAGTCTTCCCCGAGTCCCTCCCACTGCGGCCTGCCGGGGAAAGGCGGGGGTTGGGCTGGAAAAGCAGGTAGCATCTAGTGCCTCCCCCTGGACAGGGGAGGTAATTAGCGGACTTCCCCCTGCCAGGGAACTCCTGTGACACCAGGAAGCTTCGTGGAGTAAGGCCCAGAACTTCCCCCACACAGTCAGCCGTGTTCCGGAATTCTGAGTGTGGGGAGGTTCCGTCTTCTGTCTGCAGCACCCGGGATCTCCTAGGAGCCTTTCGAGTGTCTTCCCCGAGTCCCTTACACTGCGGGATGTCCGGGAAAGGCTGAGGTTTGGCTCGAAAAGCAGGTAGCATCTAGTGCCTCCCCATGGACAGGGGAGGTAATTAGCGGACTTCCCCTTGCGAGGGAACAACTGTGGAACCAGGAAGCTGCGTGGAGGGCGGCCCTAAACCTCACCCACACAGTCACCCGTGTTCCGGAATTCTGAGTGTGGGGAGGTTCCGTCTTCTGTCTGCAGCACCCGGGATCTCCTAGGAGCCCTTCGAGAGTCTTCCCCGAGTCCCTCCCACTGCGGGCTGCCGGGGAAAGGCGGGGGTTGGGCTGGAAACGCAGGTAGCATCTAGTGCCTCCCCCTGGACAGGGGAGGTAATTAGCGGACTTCCCCCTGCCAGGGAACACCTGTGACACCAGGAAGCTTCGTGGAGTAAGGCCCAGAACTTCCCCCACACAGTCAGCCGTGTTCCGGAATTCTGAGTGTGGGGATGTTCCGTCTTCTGTCTGCAGCACCCGGGATCTCCTAGGAGCCCTTCGAGTGTCTTCCCCGAGTCCCTTACACTGCGGGATGTCCGGGAAAGGCGGGGGTTGGGCTCGAAAAGCAGGTAGCATCTAGTGCCTCCCCATGAACAGGGGAGGTAATTAGCTGACTTCCCCTTGCGAGGGAACAACTGTGGAACCAGGAAGCTGCGTGGTGGGCGGCCCTAAACCTCACCCACACAATCACCCGTGTTCCGGAATTCTGAGGGTGGGGAGGTTCCGTCTTCTGTCTGCAGCACCCGGGATCTCCTAGGAGCCCTTCGATAGTCTTCCCCGAGTCCCTCCCACTGCGGGCTGCCGGGGAAAGGCGGGGGTTGGGCTGGAAACGCAGGTAGCATCTAGTGCCTCCCCCTGGACAGGGGAGGTAATTAGCGGACTTCCCCCTGCCAGGGAACACCTGTGACACCTGGAAGCTTCGTGGAGTAAGGCCCAGAACTTCCCCCACACAGTCAGCCGTGTTCCGGAATTCTGAGTGTGGGGATGTTCCGTCTTCTGTCTGCAGCACCCGGGATCTCCTAGGAGCCCTTCGAGTGTCTTCCCCGAGTCCCTTACACTGCGGGATGTCCAGGAAAGGCGGGGTTGGGCTCGAAAAGCAGGTAGCATCTAGTGCCTCCCCATGGACAGGGGAGGTAATTAGCGGACTTCCCCTTGCGAGGGAACAACTGTGGAACCAGGAAGCTGCGTGGAGGGCGGCCCTACACCTCACCCACACAGACACCCGTTGTTCTTGAATTCTGAGTGTGGGGAGGTTCCGTCTCTGTCTGCAGCACCCGGGAATCTCCTAGGAGCCCTTCGAGAGTCTTCCCGAGTCCCTCCGACTGCGGGCTGCCGGGGAAAGGCGGGGGTTGGGGCTGGAAACGCAGTTAGCATCTAGTGCCTCCCCCTGACAAGGGAGGTAATTAGCGGACTCCCCCTGCCAGGGAAACCTGTGACACAGGAAGCTTCGTGGAGTAAGGCCCAGAACTTCTTCCACACAGTCAGCCGTGTTCCGGAATTCTGAGGTGGGGATGTTTCGTATCTGTCTGCAGCACCCGGGATCTCCTAGGAGCCATTCGAGGGCTTTTCCCCGAGTCCTTACACTGCGGGATGTCCGGGAAAGGCGGGGGTTGGCTCGAAAGCAGGGTAGCATCTAGTGCCTCCCCATGGACAGGGGAGGTAATTAGCTGACTTCCCCTTGCGAGGGAACAACTGTGGAACCAGGAAGCTGCGTGGAGGGCGGCCCTAAACCTCACACACACAGTCACCCGTGTTCCGGAATTCTGAGTGTGGGGAGGTTCCGTCTTCTGTCTGCAGCACCCGGGATCTCCTAGGAGCCCTTCGAGAGTCTTCCCCGAGTCCTTCCCACTGCGGGCTGCCGGGGAAAGGCGGGGGTTGGGCTGGAAAAGCAGGTAGCATCTAGTGCCTCCCCATGGACAGGGGAGGTAATTAGCGGAATTCCCCTTGCGAGGGAAAACCTGTGACACCAAGAAGCTGCGTGGAGTGCGGCCCTAAATCTCACCCACACAGTCACCCGTGTTCCAGAATTCTGAGTGTGGGGAAGATCCGTCTTCTGTCTGCAGCTCCCGGGATCTCCTAGGAGCCCTTCGCGTGTCTTCCCCTAGTCCCTCCCATACTGGCAGCCGGGGAAAGCGGGGGTTGGGCTGGAAATGCAGGTAGCATCTAGTGCCTCCACTGGACAGGGGAAGTATTTAGAGGACTTCCCCCTGCCAGGGAACACCTGTGACTCCAGGCAGCTGCGTGGAGGGCGGCCCTAAACCTCACCCACACAGTCAGACGTGTTCCAGAATTCTGAGTGAGGGGAGGTTCCGTCTTCTGTCTGCAGCACCCAGGATCTCCTAGGAGCCCTTCGCGTGTCTTCCCCGAGTCCCTCCCACTGCGGGCTGCCTGGGAAAGGCGGGGGTTGGGCTGGAAACGCAGGTAGCATCTAGTGCCTCCCCCTGGACAGGGGAGGTAATTAGCGGATTTCCCCCTGCCAGGGAACACCTGTGACATGAGGAAGCTTCGTGGAGTAAGGTCCCAGGAACTTCCCCCCACACA
Source organism: Camelus ferus (assembly GCF_009834535.1). Taxonomy (NCBI): domain Eukaryota; kingdom Metazoa; phylum Chordata; class Mammalia; order Artiodactyla; family Camelidae; genus Camelus; species Camelus ferus. Next base: position 57,349 of record NW_022587782.1, read on the forward strand.
GTCAGCCGTGTTCCGGAATTCTGAGTGTGGGATGTTCCGTCTTCTGTCTTGCAGCACCCGGGCTCACCTAGGAGGCCCTTCGAGTGTCTTCCCCGAGTCCCTTACACTGGCGGATGGTCCGGGAAAGGCGGGGGTTGGGCTCGAAAAGCAGGTAGCATCTAGTGCCTCCCATGGACAGGGGAGGTAATTAGCTGACTTCCCCTTGCGAGGGAACATCTGTGGAATAAGGAAGCTGCGTGGAGGGCGGCCCT
>NW_022587783.1:0-57471 GCF_009834535.1 Camelus ferus
ACTCGGTTTTACAGTGAAAACTGCAGGAACTTCAAACCGGCACTAGGAAACAGACGAGAAACCAGAGTAAAAGTTTCTCCTGCAACCGTTACTTTGTGCTAGATGAACGAACGTCTCTCCACATGCTCAGTTTCTGAGAGAATAAGTGTGTGTGAAAGCCGTCCTTCACATAGCTTGTTGGGACACAGAGTTTATTTCAGGTTGCAAACTCCACTCCATACATATATATGGGGAGGGTACTACCCCAACTAGAGTTTTACAGTGAAAAACTGCAGGAACTATCAAACCGCACTAGGAAACAGACTGAGAAACCAGAGTAAAAAGTTTCTCCTGCAACCCGTTCCATTTGTGCTAGATGAACGAACGTCCCTCCACATGCTCAGTCATGAGAGATAAATTGTGTGTGAAAAGCCGTACTTCACCTAGCTTGTTGGGAACACAAAGTTTCTCTTCAGTAGCAAACTCCACTCCATACATATATATGGGGAGGTACTAGCTCCAACTCGGTTTTACAGTGAAAACTGCAGGAACTTCAAACCGGCACTAGGAAACAGACTGAGAAACCAGAGTAAAAGTTTCTCCTGCAACCCGTTCCTTTGTGCTAGATGAACGAACGTCTCTCCACATGCTCAGTTCTGAGAGATAAGTGTGTGTGAAAGCCGTCCTTCACCTAGCTTGTTGGGAACACAAAGTTTCTCTTCAGTTGCAAACTCCACTCCATACATATATATGGGGAGGTACTAGCTCCAACTCGGTTTTACAGTGAAAACTGCAGGAACTTCAAACCGGCACTAGGAAACAGACTGAGAAACCAGAGTAAAAGTTTCTCCTGCAACCCGTTCCTTTGTGCTAGATGAACGAACGTCTCTCCACATGCTCAGTTCTGAGAGATAAGTGTGTGTGAAAGCCGTCCTTCACCTAGCTTGTTGGGAACACAAAGTTTCTCTTCAGTTGCAAACTCCACTCCATACATATATATGGGGAGGTACTAGCTCCAACTCGGTTTTACAGTGAAAACTGCAGGAACTTCAAACCGGCACTAGGAAACAGACCTAGAAACCAGAGTAAAAGTTTCTCCTGCAACCCGTTCCCTTTGTGCTAGATGAACGAACGTCTCTCCACATGCTCAGTTCTGAGAGATAAGTGTGTGTGAAAGCCGTCCTTCACCTAGCTTGTTGGGAACACAAAGTTTCTCTTCAGTTGCAAACTCCACTCCATACATATATATGGGGAGGTACTAGCTCCAACTCGGTTTTACAGTGAAAACTGCAGGAACTTCAAACCGGCACTAGGAAACAGACCGAGAAACCAGAGTAAAAGTTTCTCCTGCAACCCGTTCCCTTTGTGCTAGATGAACGAACGTCTCTCCACATGCTCAGTTCTGAGAGATAAGTGTGTGTGAAAGCCGTCCTTCACCTAGCTTGTTGGGAACACAAAGTTTCTCTTCAGTTGCAAACTCCACTCCATACATATATATGGGGAGGTACTAGCTCCAACTCGGTTTACAGTGAAAACTGCAGGAACTTCAAACCGGCACTAGGAAACAGACTGAGAAACCAGAGTAAAAGTTTCTCCTGCAACCCGTTCCCTTTGTGCTAGATGAACGAACGTCTCTCCACATGCTCAGTTCTGAGAGATAAGTGTGTGTGAAAGCCGTCCTTCACCTAGCTTGTTGGGAACACAAAGTTTCTCTTCAGTTGCAAACTCCACTCCATACATATATATGGGGAGGTACTAGCTCCAACTCGGTTTTACAGTGAAAACTGCAGGAACTTCAAACCGGCACTAGGAAACAGACCGAGAAACCAGAGTAAAAGTTTCTCCTGCAACCCGTTCCCTTTGTGCTAGATGAACGAACGTCTCTCCACATGCTCAGTTCTGAGAGATAAGTGTGTGTGAAAGCCGTCCTTCACCTAGCTTGTTGGGAACACAAAGTTTCTCTTCAGTTGCAAACTCCACTCCATACATATATATGGGGAGGTACTAGCTCCAACTCGGTTTTACAGTGAAAACTGCAGGAACTTCAAACCGGCACTAGGAAACAGACTGAGAAACCAGAGTAAAAGTTTCTCCTGCAACCCGTTCCCTTTGTGCTAGATGAACGAACGTCTCTCCACATGCTCAGTTCTGAGAGATAAGTGTGTGTGAAAGCCGTCCTTCACCTAGCTTGTTGGGAACACAAAGTTTCTCTTCAGTTGCAAACTCCACTCCATACATATATATGGGGAGGTACTAGCTCCAACTCGGTTTTACAGTGAAAACTGCAGGAACTTCAAACCGGCACTAGGAAACAGACTGAGAAACCAGAGTAAAAGTTTCTCCTGCAACCCGTTCCCTTTGTGCTAGATGAACGAACGTCTCTCCACATGCTCAGTTCTGAGAGATAAGTGTGTGTGAAAGCCGTCCTTCACCTAGCTTGTTGGGAACACAAAGTTTCTCTTCAGTTGCAAACTCCACTCCATACATATATATGGGGAGGTACTAGCTCCAACTCGGTTTTACAGTGAAAACTGCAGGAACTTCAAACCGGCACTAGGAAACAGACCTGAGAAACCAGAGTAAAAGTTTCTCCTGCAACCCGTTCCCTTTGTGCTAGATGAACGAACGTCTCTCCACATGCTCAGTTCTGAGAGATAAGTGTGTGTGAAAGCCGTCCTTCACCTAGCTTGTTGGGAACACAAAGTTTCTCTTCAGTTGCAAACTCCACTCCATACATATATATGGGGAGGTACTAGCTCCAACTCGGTTTTACAGTGAAAACTGCAGGAACTTCAAACCGGCACTAGGAAACAGACCGAGAAACCAGAGTAAAAGTTTCTCCTGCAACCCGTTCCCTTTGTGCTAGATGAACGAACGTCTCTCCACATGCTCAGTTCTGAGAGATAAGTGTGTGTGAAAGCCGTCCTTCACCTAGCTTGTTGGGAACACAAAGTTTCTCTTCAGTTGCAAACTCCACTCCATACATATATATGGGGAGGTACTAGCTCCAACTCGGTTTTACAGTGAAAACTGCAGGAACTTCAAACCGGCACTAGGAAACAGACTGAGAAACCAGAGTAAAAGTTTCTCCTGCAACCCGTTCCCTTTGTGCTAGATGAACGAACGTCTCTCCACATGCTCAGTTCTGAGAGATAAGTGTGTGTGAAAGCCGTCCTTCACCTAGCTTGTTGGGAACACAAAGTTTCTCTTCAGTTGCAAACTCCACTCCATACATATATATGGGGAGGTACTAGCTCCAACTCGGTTTTACAGTGAAAACTGCAGGAACTTCAAACCGGCACTAGGAAACAGACTGAGAAACCAGAGTAAAAGTTTCTCCTGCAACCCGTTCCCTTTGTGCTAGATGAACGAACGTCTCTCCACATGCTCAGTTCTGAGAGATAAGTGTGTGTGAAAGCCGTCCTTCACCTAGCTTGTTGGGAACACAAAGTTTCTCTTCAGTTGCAAACTCCACTCCATACATATATATGGGGAGGTACTAGCTCCAACTCGGTTTTACAGTGAAAACTGCAGGAACTTCAAACCGGCACTAGGAAACAGACTGAGAAACCAGAGTAAAAGTTTCTCCTGCAACCCGTTCCCTTTGTGCTAGATGAACGAACGTCTCTCCACATGCTCAGTTCTGAGAGATAAGTGTGTGTGAAAGCCGTCCTTCACCTAGCTTGTTGGGAACACAAAGTTTCTCTTCAGTTGCAAACTCCACTCCATACATATATATGGGGAGGTACTAGCTCCAACTCGGTTTTACAGTGAAAACTGCAGGAACTTCAAACCGGCACTAGGAAACAGACTGAGAAACCAGAGTAAAAGTTTCTCCTGCAACCCGTTCCCTTTGTGCTAGATGAACGAACGTCTCTCCACATGCTCAGTTCTGAGAGATAAGTGTGTGTGAAAGCCGTCCTTCACCTAGCTTGTTGGGAACACAAAGTTTCTCTTCAGTTGCAAACTCCACTCCATACATATATATGGGGAGGTACTAGCTCCAACTCGGTTTTACAGTGAAAACTGCAGGAACTTCAAACCGGCACTAGGAAACAGACCGAGAAACCAGAGTAAAAGTTTCTCCTGCAACCCGTTCCCTTTGTGCTAGATGAACGAACGTCTCTCCACATGCTCAGTTCTGAGAGATAAGTGTGTGTGAAAGCCGTCCTTCACCTAGCTTGTTGGGAACACAAAGTTTCTCTTCAGTTGCAAACTCCACTCCATACATATATATGGGGAGGTACTAGCTCCAACTCGGTTTTACAGTGAAAACTGCAGGAACTTCAAACCGGCACTAGGAAACAGACTGAGAAACCAGAGTAAAAGTTTCTCCTGCAACCCGTTCCCTTTGTGCTAGATGAACGAACGTCTCTCCACATGCTCAGTTCTGAGAGATAAGTGTGTGTGAAAGCCGTCCTTCACCTAGCTTGTTGGGAACACAAAGTTTCTCTTCAGTTGCAAACTCCACTCCATACATATATATGGGGAGGTACTAGCTCCAACTCGGTTTTACAGTGAAAACTGCAGGAACTTCAAACCGGCACTAGGAAACAGACTGAGAAACCAGAGTAAAAGTTTCTCCTGCAACCCGTTCCCTTTGTGCTAGATGAACGAACGTCTCTCCACATGCTCAGTTCTGAGAGATAAGTGTGTGTGAAAGCCGTCCTTCACCTAGCTTGTTGGGAACACAAAGTTTCTCTTCAGTTGCAAACTCCACTCCATACATATATATGGGGAGGTACTAGCTCCAACTCGGTTTTACAGTGAAAACTGCAGGAACTTCAAACCGGCACTAGGAAACAGACTGAGAAACCAGAGTAAAAGTTTCTCCTGCAACCCGTTCCCTTTGTGCTAGATGAACGAACGTCTCTCCACATGCTCAGTTCTGAGAGATAAGTGTGTGTGAAAGCCGTCCTTCACCTAGCTTGTTGGGAACACAAAGTTTCTCTTCAGTTGCAAACTCCACTCCATACATATATATGGGGAGGTACTAGCTCCAACTCGGTTTTACAGTGAAAACTGCAGGAACTTCAAACCGGCACTAGGAAACAGACTGAGAAACCAGAGTAAAAGTTTCTCCTGCAACCCGTTCCCTTTGTGCTAGATGAACGAACGTCTCTCCACATGCTCAGTTCTGAGAGATAAGTGTGTGTGAAAGCCGTCCTTCACCTAGCTTGTTGGGAACACAAAGTTTCTCTTCAGTTGCAAACTCCACTCCATACATATATATGGGGAGGTACTAGCTCCAACTCGGTTTTACAGTGAAAACTGCAGGAACTTCAAACCGGCACTAGGAAACAGACTGAGAAACCAGAGTAAAAGTTTCTCCTGCAACCCGTTCCCTTTGTGCTAGATGAACGAACGTCTCTCCACATGCTCAGTTCTGAGAGATAAGTGTGTGTGAAAGCCGTCCTTCACCTAGCTTGTTGGGAACACAAAGTTTCTCTTCAGTTGCAAACTCCACTCCATACATATATATGGGGAGGTACTAGCTCCAACTCGGTTTTACAGTGAAAACTGCAGGAACTTCAAACCGGCACTAGGAAACAGACTGAGAAACCAGAGTAAAAGTTTCTCCTGCAACCCGTTCCCTTTGTGCTAGATGAACGAACGTCTCTCCACATGCTCAGTTCTGAGAGATAAGTGTGTGTGAAAGCCGTCCTTCACCTAGCTTGTTGGGAACACAAAGTTTCTCTTCAGTTGCAAACTCCACTCCATACATATATATGGGGAGGTACTAGCTCCAACTCGGTTTTACAGTGAAAACTGCAGGAACTTCAAACCGGCACTAGGAAACAGACTGAGAAACCAGAGTAAAAGTTTCTCCTGCAACCCGTTCCCTTTGTGCTAGATGAACGAACGTCTCTCCACATGCTCAGTTCTGAGAGATAAGTGTGTGTGAAAGCCGTCCTTCACCTAGCTTGTTGGGAACACAAAGTTTCTCTTCAGTTGCAAACTCCACTCCATACATATATATGGGGAGGTACTAGCTCCAACTCGGTTTTACAGTGAAAACTGCAGGAACTTCAAACCGGCACTAGGAAACAGACTGAGAAACCAGAGTAAAAGTTTCTCCTGCAACCCGTTCCCTTTGTGCTAGATGAACGAACGTCTCTCCACATGCTCAGTTCTGAGAGATAAGTGTGTGTGAAAGCCGTCCTTCACCTAGCTTGTTGGGAACACAAAGTTTCTCTTCAGTTGCAAACTCCACTCCATACATATATATGGGGAGGTACTAGCTCCAACTCGGTTTTACAGTGAAAACTGCAGGAACTTCAAACCGGCACTAGGAAACAGACCTGAGAAACCAGAGTAAAAGTTTCTCCTGCAACCCGTTCCCTTTGTGCTAGATGAACGAACGTCTCTCCACATGCTCAGTTCTGAGAGATAAGTGTGTGTGAAAGCCGTCCTTCACCTAGCTTGTTGGGAACACAAAGTTTCTCTTCAGTTGCAAACTCCACTCCATACATATATATGGGGAGGTACTAGCTCCAACTCGGTTTTACAGTGAAAACTGCAGGAACTTCAAACCGGCACTAGGAAACAGACTGAGAAACCAGAGTAAAAGTTTCTCCTGCAACCCGTTCCCTTTGTGCTAGATGAACGAACGTCTCTCCACATGCTCAGTTCTGAGAGATAAGTGTGTGTGAAAGCCGTCCTTCACCTAGCTTGTTGGGAACACAAAGTTTCTCTTCAGTTGCAAACTCCACTCCATACATATATATGGGGAGGTACTAGCTCCAACTCGGTTTTACAGTGAAAACTGCAGGAACTTCAAACCGGCACTAGGAAACAGACTGAGAAACCAGAGTAAAAGTTTCTCCTGCAACCCGTTCCCTTTGTGCTAGATGAACGAACGTCTCTCCACATGCTCAGTTCTGAGAGATAAGTGTGTGTGAAAGCCGTCCTTCACCTAGCTTGTTGGGAACACAAAGTTTCTCTTCAGTTGCAAACTCCACTCCATACATATATATGGGGAGGTACTAGCTCCAACTCGGTTTTACAGTGAAAACTGCAGGAACTTCAAACCGGCACTAGGAAACAGACTGAGAAACCAGAGTAAAAGTTTCTCCTGCAACCCGTTCCCTTTGTGCTAGATGAACGAACGTCTCTCCACATGCTCAGTTCTGAGAGATAAGTGTGTGTGAAAGCCGTCCTTCACCTAGCTTGTTGGGAACACAAAGTTTCTCTTCAGTTGCAAACTCCACTCCATACATATATATGGGGAGGTACTAGCTCCAACTCGGTTTTACAGTGAAAACTGCAGGAACTTCAAACCGGCACTAGGAAACAGACTGAGAAACCAGAGTAAAAGTTTCTCCTGCAACCCGTTCCCTTTGTGCTAGATGAACGAACGTCTCTCCACATGCTCAGTTCTGAGAGATAAGTGTGTGTGAAAGCCGTCCTTCACCTAGCTTGTTGGGAACACAAAGTTTCTCTTCAGTTGCAAACTCCACTCCATACATATATATGGGGAGGTACTAGCTCCAACTCGGTTTTACAGTGAAAACTGCAGGAACTTCAAACCGGCACTAGGAAACAGACTGAGAAACCAGAGTAAAAGTTTCTCCTGCAACCCGTTCCCTTTGTGCTAGATGAACGAACGTCTCTCCACATGCTCAGTTCTGAGAGATAAGTGTGTGTGAAAGCCGTCCTTCACCTAGCTTGTTGGGAACACAAAGTTTCTCTTCAGTTGCAAACTCCACTCCATACATATATATGGGGAGGTACTAGCTCCAACTCGGTTTTACAGTGAAAACTGCAGGAACTTCAAACCGGCACTAGGAAACAGACCTGAGAAACCAGAGTAAAAGTTTCTCCTGCAACCCGTTCCCTTTGTGCTAGATGAACGAACGTCTCTCCACATGCTCAGTTCTGAGAGATAAGTGTGTGTGAAAGCCGTCCTTCACCTAGCTTGTTGGGAACACAAAGTTTCTCTTCAGTTGCAAACTCCACTCCATACATATATATGGGGAGGTACTAGCTCCAACTCGGTTTTACAGTGAAAACTGCAGGAACTTCAAACCGGCACTAGGAAACAGACTGAGAAACCAGAGTAAAAGTTTCTCCTGCAACCCGTTCCCTTTGTGCTAGATGAACGAACGTCTCTCCACATGCTCAGTTCTGAGAGATAAGTGTGTGTGAAAGCCGTCCTTCACCTAGCTTGTTGGGAACACAAAGTTTCTCTTCAGTTGCAAACTCCACTCCATACATATATATGGGGAGGTACTAGCTCCAACTCGGTTTTACAGTGAAAACTGCAGGAACTTCAAACCGGCACTAGGAAACAGACTGAGAAACCAGAGTAAAAGTTTCTCCTGCAACCCGTTCCCTTTGTGCTAGATGAACGAACGTCTCTCCACATGCTCAGTTCTGAGAGATAAGTGTGTGTGAAAGCCGTCCTTCACCTAGCTTGTTGGGAACACAAAGTTTCTCTTCAGTTGCAAACTCCACTCCATACATATATATGGGGAGGTACTAGCTCCAACTCGGTTTTACAGTGAAAACTGCAGGAACTTCAAACCGGCACTAGGAAACAGACTGAGAAACCAGAGTAAAAGTTTCTCCTGCAACCCGTTCCCTTTGTGCTAGATGAACGAACGTCTCTCCACATGCTCAGTTCTGAGAGATAAGTGTGTGTGAAAGCCGTCCTTCACCTAGCTTGTTGGGAACACAAAGTTTCTCTTCAGTTGCAAACTCCACTCCATACATATATATGGGGAGGTACTAGCTCCAACTCGGTTTTACAGTGAAAACTGCAGGAACTTCAAACCGGCACTAGGAAACAGACTGAGAAACCAGAGTAAAAGTTTCTCCTGCAACCCGTTCCCTTTGTGCTAGATGAACGAACGTCTCTCCACATGCTCAGTTCTGAGAGATAAGTGTGTGTGAAAGCCGTCCTTCACCTAGCTTGTTGGGAACACAAAGTTTCTCTTCAGTTGCAAACTCCACTCCATACATATATATGGGGAGGTACTAGCTCCAACTCGGTTTTACAGTGAAAACTGCAGGAACTTCAAACCGGCACTAGGAAACAGACTGAGAAACCAGAGTAAAAGTTTCTCCTGCAACCCGTTCCCTTTGTGCTAGATGAACGAACGTCTCTCCACATGCTCAGTTCTGAGAGATAAGTGTGTGTGAAAGCCGTCCTTCACCTAGCTTGTTGGGAACACAAAGTTTCTCTTCAGTTGCAAACTCCACTCCATACATATATATGGGGAGGTACTAGCTCCAACTCGGTTTTACAGTGAAAACTGCAGGAACTTCAAACCGGCACTAGGAAACAGACTGAGAAACCAGAGTAAAAGTTTCTCCTGCAACCCGTTCCCTTTGTGCTAGATGAACGAACGTCTCTCCACATGCTCAGTTCTGAGAGATAAGTGTGTGTGAAAGCCGTCCTTCACCTAGCTTGTTGGGAACACAAAGTTTCTCTTCAGTTGCAAACTCCACTCCATACATATATATGGGGAGGTACTAGCTCCAACTCGGTTTTACAGTGAAAACTGCAGGAACTTCAAACCGGCACTAGGAAACAGACTGAGAAACCAGAGTAAAAGTTTCTCCTGCAACCCGTTCCCTTTGTGCTAGATGAACGAACGTCTCTCCACATGCTCAGTTCTGAGAGATAAGTGTGTGTGAAAGCCGTCCTTCACCTAGCTTGTTGGGAACACAAAGTTTCTCTTCAGTTGCAAACTCCACTCCATACATATATATGGGGAGGTACTAGCTCCAACTCGGTTTTACAGTGAAAACTGCAGGAACTTCAAACCGGCACTAGGAAACAGACCGAGAAACCAGAGTAAAAGTTTCTCCTGCAACCCGTTCCCTTTGTGCTAGATGAACGAACGTCTCTCCACATGCTCAGTTCTGAGAGATAAGTGTGTGTGAAAGCCGTCCTTCACCTAGCTTGTTGGGAACACAAAGTTTCTCTTCAGTTGCAAACTCCACTCCATACATATATATGGGGAGGTACTAGCTCCAACTCGGTTTTACAGTGAAAACTGCAGGAACTTCAAACCGGCACTAGGAAACAGACTGAGAAACCAGAGTAAAAGTTTCTCCTGCAACCCGTTCCCTTTGTGCTAGATGAACGAACGTCTCTCCACATGCTCAGTTCTGAGAGATAAGTGTGTGTGAAAGCCGTCCTTCACCTAGCTTGTTGGGAACACAAAGTTTCTCTTCAGTTGCAAACTCCACTCCATACATATATATGGGGAGGTACTAGCTCCAACTCGGTTTTACAGTGAAAACTGCAGGAACTTCAAACCGGCACTAGGAAACAGACCTAGAAACCAGAGTAAAAGTTTCTCCTGCAACCCGTTCCCTTTGTGCTAGATGAACGAACGTCTCTCCACATGCTCAGTTCTGAGAGATAAGTGTGTGTGAAAGCCGTCCTTCACCTAGCTTGTTGGGAACACAAAGTTTCTCTTCAGTTGCAAACTCCACTCCATACATATATATGGGGAGGTACTAGCTCCAACTCGGTTTTACAGTGAAAACTGCAGGAACTTCAAACCGGCACTAGGAAACAGACTGAGAAACCAGAGTAAAAGTTTCTCCTGCAACCCGTTCCCTTTGTGCTAGATGAACGAACGTCTCTCCACATGCTCAGTTCTGAGAGATAAGTGTGTGTGAAAGCCGTCCTTCACCTAGCTTGTTGGGAACACAAAGTTTCTCTTCAGTTGCAAACTCCACTCCATACATATATATGGGGAGGTACTAGCTCCAACTCGGTTTTACAGTGAAAACTGCAGGAACTTCAAACCGGCACTAGGAAACAGACTGAGAAACCAGAGTAAAAGTTTCTCCTGCAACCCGTTCCCTTTGTGCTAGATGAACGAACGTCTCTCCACATGCTCAGTTCTGAGAGATAAGTGTGTGTGAAAGCCGTCCTTCACCTAGCTTGTTGGGAACACAAAGTTTCTCTTCAGTTGCAAACTCCACTCCATACATATATATGGGGAGGTACTAGCTCCAACTCGGTTTTACAGTGAAAACTGCAGGAACTTCAAACCGGCACTAGGAAACAGACTGAGAAACCAGAGTAAAAGTTTCTCCTGCAACCCGTTCCCTTTGTGCTAGATGAACGAACGTCTCTCCACATGCTCAGTTCTGAGAGATAAGTGTGTGTGAAAGCCGTCCTTCACCTAGCTTGTTGGGAACACAAAGTTTCTCTTCAGTTGCAAACTCCACTCCATACATATATATGGGGAGGTACTAGCTCCAACTCGGTTTTACAGTGAAAACTGCAGGAACTTCAAACCGGCACTAGGAAACAGACTGAGAAACCAGAGTAAAAGTTTCTCCTGCAACCCGTTCCCTTTGTGCTAGATGAACGAACGTCTCTCCACATGCTCAGTTCTGAGAGATAAGTGTGTGTGAAAGCCGTCCTTCACCTAGCTTGTTGGGAACACAAAGTTTCTCTTCAGTTGCAAACTCCACTCCATACATATATATGGGGAGGTACTAGCTCCAACTCGGTTTTACAGTGAAAACTGCAGGAACTTCAAACCGGCACTAGGAAACAGACTGAGAAACCAGAGTAAAAGTTTCTCCTGCAACCCGTTCCCTTTGTGCTAGATGAACGAACGTCTCTCCACATGCTCAGTTCTGAGAGATAAGTGTGTGTGAAAGCCGTCCTTCACCTAGCTTGTTGGGAACACAAAGTTTCTCTTCAGTTGCAAACTCCACTCCATACATATATATGGGGAGGTACTAGCTCCAACTCGGTTTTACAGTGAAAACTGCAGGAACTTCAAACCGGCACTAGGAAACAGACTGAGAAACCAGAGTAAAAGTTTCTCCTGCAACCCGTTCCCTTTGTGCTAGATGAACGAACGTCTCTCCACATGCTCAGTTCTGAGAGATAAGTGTGTGTGAAAGCCGTCCTTCACCTAGCTTGTTGGGAACACAAAGTTTCTCTTCAGTTGCAAACTCCACTCCATACATATATATGGGGAGGTACTAGCTCCAACTCGGTTTTACAGTGAAAACTGCAGGAACTTCAAACCGGCACTAGGAAACAGACTGAGAAACCAGAGTAAAAGTTTCTCCTGCAACCCGTTCCCTTTGTGCTAGATGAACGAACGTCTCTCCACATGCTCAGTTCTGAGAGATAAGTGTGTGTGAAAGCCGTCCTTCACCTAGCTTGTTGGGAACACAAAGTTTCTCTTCAGTTGCAAACTCCACTCCATACATATATATGGGGAGGTACTAGCTCCAACTCGGTTTTACAGTGAAAACTGCAGGAACTTCAAACCGGCACTAGGAAACAGACTGAGAAACCAGAGTAAAAGTTTCTCCTGCAACCCGTTCCCTTTGTGCTAGATGAACGAACGTCTCTCCACATGCTCAGTTCTGAGAGATAAGTGTGTGTGAAAGCCGTCCTTCACCTAGCTTGTTGGGAACACAAAGTTTCTCTTCAGTTGCAAACTCCACTCCATACATATATATGGGGAGGTACTAGCTCCAACTCGGTTTTACAGTGAAAACTGCAGGAACTTCAAACCGGCACTAGGAAACAGACTGAGAAACCAGAGTAAAAGTTTCTCCTGCAACCCGTTCCCTTTGTGCTAGATGAACGAACGTCTCTCCACATGCTCAGTTCTGAGAGATAAGTGTGTGTGAAAGCCGTCCTTCACCTAGCTTGTTGGGAACACAAAGTTTCTCTTCAGTTGCAAACTCCACTCCATACATATATATGGGGAGGTACTAGCTCCAACTCGGTTTTACAGTGAAAACTGCAGGAACTTCAAACCGGCACTAGGAAACAGACTGAGAAACCAGAGTAAAAGTTTCTCCTGCAACCCGTTCCCTTTGTGCTAGATGAACGAACGTCTCTCCACATGCTCAGTTCTGAGAGATAAGTGTGTGTGAAAGCCGTCCTTCACCTAGCTTGTTGGGAACACAAAGTTTCTCTTCAGTTGCAAACTCCACTCCATACATATATATGGGGAGGTACTAGCTCCAACTCGGTTTTACAGTGAAAACTGCAGGAACTTCAAACCGGCACTAGGAAACAGACTGAGAAACCAGAGTAAAAGTTTCTCCTGCAACCCGTTCCCTTTGTGCTAGATGAACGAACGTCTCTCCACATGCTCAGTTCTGAGAGATAAGTGTGTGTGAAAGCCGTCCTTCACCTAGCTTGTTGGGAACACAAAGTTTCTCTTCAGTTGCAAACTCCACTCCATACATATATATGGGGAGGTACTAGCTCCAACTCGGTTTTACAGTGAAAACTGCAGGAACTTCAAACCGGCACTAGGAAACAGACTGAGAAACCAGAGTAAAAGTTTCTCCTGCAACCCGTTCCCTTTGTGCTAGATGAACGAACGTCTCTCCACATGCTCAGTTCTGAGAGATAAGTGTGTGTGAAAGCCGTCCTTCACCTAGCTTGTTGGGAACACAAAGTTTCTCTTCAGTTGCAAACTCCACTCCATACATATATATGGGGAGGTACTAGCTCCAACTCGGTTTTACAGTGAAAACTGCAGGAACTTCAAACCGGCACTAGGAAACAGACTGAGAAACCAGAGTAAAAGTTTCTCCTGCAACCCGTTCCCTTTGTGCTAGATGAACGAACGTCTCTCCACATGCTCAGTTCTGAGAGATAAGTGTGTGTGAAAGCCGTCCTTCACCTAGCTTGTTGGGAACACAAAGTTTCTCTTCAGTTGCAAACTCCACTCCATACATATATATGGGGAGGTACTAGCTCCAACTCGGTTTTACAGTGAAAACTGCAGGAACTTCAAACCGGCACTAGGAAACAGACTGAGAAACCAGAGTAAAAGTTTCTCCTGCAACCCGTTCCCTTTGTGCTAGATGAACGAACGTCTCTCCACATGCTCAGTTCTGAGAGATAAGTGTGTGTGAAAGCCGTCCTTCACCTAGCTTGTTGGGAACACAAAGTTTCTCTTCAGTTGCAAACTCCACTCCATACATATATATGGGGAGGTACTAGCTCCAACTCGGTTTTACAGTGAAAACTGCAGGAACTTCAAACCGGCACTAGGAAACAGACTGAGAAACCAGAGTAAAAGTTTCTCCTGCAACCCGTTCCCTTTGTGCTAGATGAACGAACGTCTCTCCACATGCTCAGTTCTGAGAGATAAGTGTGTGTGAAAGCCGTCCTTCACCTAGCTTGTTGGGAACACAAAGTTTCTCTTCAGTTGCAAACTCCACTCCATACATATATATGGGGAGGTACTAGCTCCAACTCGGTTTTACAGTGAAAACTGCAGGAACTTCAAACCGGCACTAGGAAACAGACTGAGAAACCAGAGTAAAAGTTTCTCCTGCAACCCGTTCCCTTTGTGCTAGATGAACGAACGTCTCTCCACATGCTCAGTTCTGAGAGATAAGTGTGTGTGAAAGCCGTCCTTCACCTAGCTTGTTGGGAACACAAAGTTTCTCTTCAGTTGCAAACTCCACTCCATACATATATATGGGGAGGTACTAGCTCCAACTCGGTTTTACAGTGAAAACTGCAGGAACTTCAAACCGGCACTAGGAAACAGACTGAGAAACCAGAGTAAAAGTTTCTCCTGCAACCCGTTCCCTTTGTGCTAGATGAACGAACGTCTCTCCACATGCTCAGTTCTGAGAGATAAGTGTGTGTGAAAGCCGTCCTTCACCTAGCTTGTTGGGAACACAAAGTTTCTCTTCAGTTGCAAACTCCACTCCATACATATATATGGGGAGGTACTAGCTCCAACTCGGTTTTACAGTGAAAACTGCAGGAACTTCAAACCGGCACTAGGAAACAGACTGAGAAACCAGAGTAAAAGTTTCTCCTGCAACCCGTTCCCTTTGTGCTAGATGAACGAACGTCTCTCCACATGCTCAGTTCTGAGAGATAAGTGTGTGTGAAAGCCGTCCTTCACCTAGCTTGTTGGGAACACAAAGTTTCTCTTCAGTTGCAAACTCCACTCCATACATATATATGGGGAGGTACTAGCTCCAACTCGGTTTTACAGTGAAAACTGCAGGAACTTCAAACCGGCACTAGGAAACAGACTGAGAAACCAGAGTAAAAGTTTCTCCTGCAACCCGTTCCCTTTGTGCTAGATGAACGAACGTCTCTCCACATGCTCAGTTCTGAGAGATAAGTGTGTGTGAAAGCCGTCCTTCACCTAGCTTGTTGGGAACACAAAGTTTCTCTTCAGTTGCAAACTCCACTCCATACATATATATGGGGAGGTACTAGCTCCAACTCGGTTTTACAGTGAAAACTGCAGGAACTTCAAACCGGCACTAGGAAACAGACTGAGAAACCAGAGTAAAAGTTTCTCCTGCAACCCGTTCCCTTTGTGCTAGATGAACGAACGTCTCTCCACATGCTCAGTTCTGAGAGATAAGTGTGTGTGAAAGCCGTCCTTCACCTAGCTTGTTGGGAACACAAAGTTTCTCTTCAGTTGCAAACTCCACTCCATACATATATATGGGGAGGTACTAGCTCCAACTCGGTTTTACAGTGAAAACTGCAGGAACTTCAAACCGGCACTAGGAAACAGACTGAGAAACCAGAGTAAAAGTTTCTCCTGCAACCCGTTCCCTTTGTGCTAGATGAACGAACGTCTCTCCACATGCTCAGTTCTGAGAGATAAGTGTGTGTGAAAGCCGTCCTTCACCTAGCTTGTTGGGAACACAAAGTTTCTCTTCAGTTGCAAACTCCACTCCATACATATATATGGGGAGGTACTAGCTCCAACTCGGTTTTACAGTGAAAACTGCAGGAACTTCAAACCGGCACTAGGAAACAGACTGAGAAACCAGAGTAAAAGTTTCTCCTGCAACCCGTTCCCTTTGTGCTAGATGAACGAACGTCTCTCCACATGCTCAGTTCTGAGAGATAAGTGTGTGTGAAAGCCGTCCTTCACCTAGCTTGTTGGGAACACAAAGTTTCTCTTCAGTTGCAAACTCCACTCCATACATATATATGGGGAGGTACTAGCTCCAACTCGGTTTTACAGTGAAAACTGCAGGAACTTCAAACCGGCACTAGGAAACAGACTGAGAAACCAGAGTAAAAGTTTCTCCTGCAACCCGTTCCCTTTGTGCTAGATGAACGAACGTCTCTCCACATGCTCAGTTCTGAGAGATAAGTGTGTGTGAAAGCCGTCCTTCACCTAGCTTGTTGGGAACACAAAGTTTCTCTTCAGTTGCAAACTCCACTCCATACATATATATGGGGAGGTACTAGCTCCAACTCGGTTTTACAGTGAAAACTGCAGGAACTTCAAACCGGCACTAGGAAACAGACTGAGAAACCAGAGTAAAAGTTTCTCCTGCAACCCGTTCCCTTTGTGCTAGATGAACGAACGTCTCTCCACATGCTCAGTTCTGAGAGATAAGTGTGTGTGAAAGCCGTCCTTCACCTAGCTTGTTGGGAACACAAAGTTTCTCTTCAGTTGCAAACTCCACTCCATACATATATATGGGGAGGTACTAGCTCCAACTCGGTTTTACAGTGAAAACTGCAGGAACTTCAAACCGGCACTAGGAAACAGACTGAGAAACCAGAGTAAAAGTTTCTCCTGCAACCCGTTCCCTTTGTGCTAGATGAACGAACGTCTCTCCACATGCTCAGTTCTGAGAGATAAGTGTGTGTGAAAGCCGTCCTTCACCTAGCTTGTTGGGAACACAAAGTTTCTCTTCAGTTGCAAACTCCACTCCATACATATATATGGGGAGGTACTAGCTCCAACTCGGTTTTACAGTGAAAACTGCAGGAACTTCAAACCGGCACTAGGAAACAGACTGAGAAACCAGAGTAAAAGTTTCTCCTGCAACCCGTTCCCTTTGTGCTAGATGAACGAACGTCTCTCCACATGCTCAGTTCTGAGAGATAAGTGTGTGTGAAAGCCGTCCTTCACCTAGCTTGTTGGGAACACAAAGTTTCTCTTCAGTTGCAAACTCCACTCCATACATATATATGGGGAGGTACTAGCTCCAACTCGGTTTTACAGTGAAAACTGCAGGAACTTCAAACCGGCACTAGGAAACAGACTGAGAAACCAGAGTAAAAGTTTCTCCTGCAACCCGTTCCCTTTGTGCTAGATGAACGAACGTCTCTCCACATGCTCAGTTCTGAGAGATAAGTGTGTGTGAAAGCCGTCCTTCACCTAGCTTGTTGGGAACACAAAGTTTCTCTTCAGTTGCAAACTCCACTCCATACATATATATGGGGAGGTACTAGCTCCAACTCGGTTTTACAGTGAAAACTGCAGGAACTTCAAACCGGCACTAGGAAACAGACTGAGAAACCAGAGTAAAAGTTTCTCCTGCAACCCGTTCCCTTTGTGCTAGATGAACGAACGTCTCTCCACATGCTCAGTTCTGAGAGATAAGTGTGTGTGAAAGCCGTCCTTCACCTAGCTTGTTGGGAACACAAAGTTTCTCTTCAGTTGCAAACTCCACTCCATACATATATATGGGGAGGTACTAGCTCCAACTCGGTTTTACAGTGAAAACTGCAGGAACTTCAAACCGGCACTAGGAAACAGACTGAGAAACCAGAGTAAAAGTTTCTCCTGCAACCCGTTCCCTTTGTGCTAGATGAACGAACGTCTCTCCACATGCTCAGTTCTGAGAGATAAGTGTGTGTGAAAGCCGTCCTTCACCTAGCTTGTTGGGAACACAAAGTTTCTCTTCAGTTGCAAACTCCACTCCATACATATATATGGGGAGGTACTAGCTCCAACTCGGTTTTACAGTGAAAACTGCAGGAACTTCAAACCGGCACTAGGAAACAGACTGAGAAACCAGAGTAAAAGTTTCTCCTGCAACCCGTTCCCTTTGTGCTAGATGAACGAACGTCTCTCCACATGCTCAGTTCTGAGAGATAAGTGTGTGTGAAAGCCGTCCTTCACCTAGCTTGTTGGGAACACAAAGTTTCTCTTCAGTTGCAAACTCCACTCCATACATATATATGGGGAGGTACTAGCTCCAACTCGGTTTTACAGTGAAAACTGCAGGAACTTCAAACCGGCACTAGGAAACAGACTGAGAAACCAGAGTAAAAGTTTCTCCTGCAACCCGTTCCCTTTGTGCTAGATGAACGAACGTCTCTCCACATGCTCAGTTCTGAGAGATAAGTGTGTGTGAAAGCCGTCCTTCACCTAGCTTGTTGGGAACACAAAGTTTCTCTTCAGTTGCAAACTCCACTCCATACATATATATGGGGAGGTACTAGCTCCAACTCGGTTTTACAGTGAAAACTGCAGGAACTTCAAACCGGCACTAGGAAACAGACTGAGAAACCAGAGTAAAAGTTTCTCCTGCAACCCGTTCCCTTTGTGCTAGATGAACGAACGTCTCTCCACATGCTCAGTTCTGAGAGATAAGTGTGTGTGAAAGCCGTCCTTCACCTAGCTTGTTGGGAACACAAAGTTTCTCTTCAGTTGCAAACTCCACTCCATACATATATATGGGGAGGTACTAGCTCCAACTCGGTTTTACAGTGAAAACTGCAGGAACTTCAAACCGGCACTAGGAAACAGACTGAGAAACCAGAGTAAAAGTTTCTCCTGCAACCCGTTCCCTTTGTGCTAGATGAACGAACGTCTCTCCACATGCTCAGTTCTGAGAGATAAGTGTGTGTGAAAGCCGTCCTTCACCTAGCTTGTTGGGAACACAAAGTTTCTCTTCAGTTGCAAACTCCACTCCATACATATATATGGGGAGGTACTAGCTCCAACTCGGTTTTACAGTGAAAACTGCAGGAACTTCAAACCGGCACTAGGAAACAGACTGAGAAACCAGAGTAAAAGTTTCTCCTGCAACCCGTTCCCTTTGTGCTAGATGAACGAACGTCTCTCCACATGCTCAGTTCTGAGAGATAAGTGTGTGTGAAAGCCGTCCTTCACCTAGCTTGTTGGGAACACAAAGTTTCTCTTCAGTTGCAAACTCCACTCCATACATATATATGGGGAGGTACTAGCTCCAACTCGGTTTTACAGTGAAAACTGCAGGAACTTCAAACCGGCACTAGGAAACAGACTGAGAAACCAGAGTAAAAGTTTCTCCTGCAACCCGTTCCCTTTGTGCTAGATGAACGAACGTCTCTCCACATGCTCAGTTCTGAGAGATAAGTGTGTGTGAAAGCCGTCCTTCACCTAGCTTGTTGGGAACACAAAGTTTCTCTTCAGTTGCAAACTCCACTCCATACATATATATGGGGAGGTACTAGCTCCAACTCGGTTTTACAGTGAAAACTGCAGGAACTTCAAACCGGCACTAGGAAACAGACTGAGAAACCAGAGTAAAAGTTTCTCCTGCAACCCGTTCCCTTTGTGCTAGATGAACGAACGTCTCTCCACATGCTCAGTTCTGAGAGATAAGTGTGTGTGAAAGCCGTCCTTCACCTAGCTTGTTGGGAACACAAAGTTTCTCTTCAGTTGCAAACTCCACTCCATACATATATATGGGGAGGTACTAGCTCCAACTCGGTTTTACAGTGAAAACTGCAGGAACTTCAAACCGGCACTAGGAAACAGACTGAGAAACCAGAGTAAAAGTTTCTCCTGCAACCCGTTCCCTTTGTGCTAGATGAACGAACGTCTCTCCACATGCTCAGTTCTGAGAGATAAGTGTGTGTGAAAGCCGTCCTTCACCTAGCTTGTTGGGAACACAAAGTTTCTCTTCAGTTGCAAACTCCACTCCATACATATATATGGGGAGGTACTAGCTCCAACTCGGTTTTACAGTGAAAACTGCAGGAACTTCAAACCGGCACTAGGAAACAGACTGAGAAACCAGAGTAAAAGTTTCTCCTGCAACCCGTTCCCTTTGTGCTAGATGAACGAACGTCTCTCCACATGCTCAGTTCTGAGAGATAAGTGTGTGTGAAAGCCGTCCTTCACCTAGCTTGTTGGGAACACAAAGTTTCTCTTCAGTTGCAAACTCCACTCCATACATATATATGGGGAGGTACTAGCTCCAACTCGGTTTTACAGTGAAAACTGCAGGAACTTCAAACCGGCACTAGGAAACAGACTGAGAAACCAGAGTAAAAGTTTCTCCTGCAACCCGTTCCCTTTGTGCTAGATGAACGAACGTCTCTCCACATGCTCAGTTCTGAGAGATAAGTGTGTGTGAAAGCCGTCCTTCACCTAGCTTGTTGGGAACACAAAGTTTCTCTTCAGTTGCAAACTCCACTCCATACATATATATGGGGAGGTACTAGCTCCAACTCGGTTTTACAGTGAAAACTGCAGGAACTTCAAACCGGCACTAGGAAACAGACTGAGAAACCAGAGTAAAAGTTTCTCCTGCAACCCGTTCCCTTTGTGCTAGATGAACGAACGTCTCTCCACATGCTCAGTTCTGAGAGATAAGTGTGTGTGAAAGCCGTCCTTCACCTAGCTTGTTGGGAACACAAAGTTTCTCTTCAGTTGCAAACTCCACTCCATACATATATATGGGGAGGTACTAGCTCCAACTCGGTTTTACAGTGAAAACTGCAGGAACTTCAAACCGGCACTAGGAAACAGACTGAGAAACCAGAGTAAAAGTTTCTCCTGCAACCCGTTCCCTTTGTGCTAGATGAACGAACGTCTCTCCACATGCTCAGTTCTGAGAGATAAGTGTGTGTGAAAGCCGTCCTTCACCTAGCTTGTTGGGAACACAAAGTTTCTCTTCAGTTGCAAACTCCACTCCATACATATATATGGGGAGGTACTAGCTCCAACTCGGTTTTACAGTGAAAACTGCAGGAACTTCAAACCGGCACTAGGAAACAGACTGAGAAACCAGAGTAAAAGTTTCTCCTGCAACCCGTTCCCTTTGTGCTAGATGAACGAACGTCTCTCCACATGCTCAGTTCTGAGAGATAAGTGTGTGTGAAAGCCGTCCTTCACCTAGCTTGTTGGGAACACAAAGTTTCTCTTCAGTTGCAAACTCCACTCCATACATATATATGGGGAGGTACTAGCTCCAACTCGGTTTTACAGTGAAAACTGCAGGAACTTCAAACCGGCACTAGGAAACAGACTGAGAAACCAGAGTAAAAGTTTCTCCTGCAACCCGTTCCCTTTGTGCTAGATGAACGAACGTCTCTCCACATGCTCAGTTCTGAGAGATAAGTGTGTGTGAAAGCCGTCCTTCACCTAGCTTGTTGGGAACACAAAGTTTCTCTTCAGTTGCAAACTCCACTCCATACATATATATGGGGAGGTACTAGCTCCAACTCGGTTTTACAGTGAAAACTGCAGGAACTTCAAACCGGCACTAGGAAACAGACTGAGAAACCAGAGTAAAAGTTTCTCCTGCAACCCGTTCCCTTTGTGCTAGATGAACGAACGTCTCTCCACATGCTCAGTTCTGAGAGATAAGTGTGTGTGAAAGCCGTCCTTCACCTAGCTTGTTGGGAACACAAAGTTTCTCTTCAGTTGCAAACTCCACTCCATACATATATATGGGGAGGTACTAGCTCCAACTCGGTTTTACAGTGAAAACTGCAGGAACTTCAAACCGGCACTAGGAAACAGACTGAGAAACCAGAGTAAAAGTTTCTCCTGCAACCCGTTCCCTTTGTGCTAGATGAACGAACGTCTCTCCACATGCTCAGTTCTGAGAGATAAGTGTGTGTGAAAGCCGTCCTTCACCTAGCTTGTTGGGAACACAAAGTTTCTCTTCAGTTGCAAACTCCACTCCATACATATATATGGGGAGGTACTAGCTCCAACTCGGTTTTACAGTGAAAACTGCAGGAACTTCAAACCGGCACTAGGAAACAGACTGAGAAACCAGAGTAAAAGTTTCTCCTGCAACCCGTTCCCTTTGTGCTAGATGAACGAACGTCTCTCCACATGCTCAGTTCTGAGAGATAAGTGTGTGTGAAAGCCGTCCTTCACCTAGCTTGTTGGGAACACAAAGTTTCTCTTCAGTTGCAAACTCCACTCCATACATATATATGGGGAGGTACTAGCTCCAACTCGGTTTTACAGTGAAAACTGCAGGAACTTCAAACCGGCACTAGGAAACAGACTGAGAAACCAGAGTAAAAGTTTCTCCTGCAACCCGTTCCCTTTGTGCTAGATGAACGAACGTCTCTCCACATGCTCAGTTCTGAGAGATAAGTGTGTGTGAAAGCCGTCCTTCACCTAGCTTGTTGGGAACACAAAGTTTCTCTTCAGTTGCAAACTCCACTCCATACATATATATGGGGAGGTACTAGCTCCAACTCGGTTTTACAGTGAAAACTGCAGGAACTTCAAACCGGCACTAGGAAACAGACTGAGAAACCAGAGTAAAAGTTTCTCCTGCAACCCGTTCCCTTTGTGCTAGATGAACGAACGTCTCTCCACATGCTCAGTTCTGAGAGATAAGTGTGTGTGAAAGCCGTCCTTCACCTAGCTTGTTGGGAACACAAAGTTTCTCTTCAGTTGCAAACTCCACTCCATACATATATATGGGGAGGTACTAGCTCCAACTCGGTTTTACAGTGAAAACTGCAGGAACTTCAAACCGGCACTAGGAAACAGACTGAGAAACCAGAGTAAAAGTTTCTCCTGCAACCCGTTCCCTTTGTGCTAGATGAACGAACGTCTCTCCACATGCTCAGTTCTGAGAGATAAGTGTGTGTGAAAGCCGTCCTTCACCTAGCTTGTTGGGAACACAAAGTTTCTCTTCAGTTGCAAACTCCACTCCATACATATATATGGGGAGGTACTAGCTCCAACTCGGTTTTACAGTGAAAACTGCAGGAACTTCAAACCGGCACTAGGAAACAGACTGAGAAACCAGAGTAAAAGTTTCTCCTGCAACCCGTTCCCTTTGTGCTAGATGAACGAACGTCTCTCCACATGCTCAGTTCTGAGAGATAAGTGTGTGTGAAAGCCGTCCTTCACCTAGCTTGTTGGGAACACAAAGTTTCTCTTCAGTTGCAAACTCCACTCCATACATATATATGGGGAGGTACTAGCTCCAACTCGGTTTTACAGTGAAAACTGCAGGAACTTCAAACCGGCACTAGGAAACAGACTGAGAAACCAGAGTAAAAGTTTCTCCTGCAACCCGTTCCCTTTGTGCTAGATGAACGAACGTCTCTCCACATGCTCAGTTCTGAGAGATAAGTGTGTGTGAAAGCCGTCCTTCACCTAGCTTGTTGGGAACACAAAGTTTCTCTTCAGTTGCAAACTCCACTCCATACATATATATGGGGAGGTACTAGCTCCAACTCGGTTTTACAGTGAAAACTGCAGGAACTTCAAACCGGCACTAGGAAACAGACTGAGAAACCAGAGTAAAAGTTTCTCCTGCAACCCGTTCCCTTTGTGCTAGATGAACGAACGTCTCTCCACATGCTCAGTTCTGAGAGATAAGTGTGTGTGAAAGCCGTCCTTCACCTAGCTTGTTGGGAACACAAAGTTTCTCTTCAGTTGCAAACTCCACTCCATACATATATATGGGGAGGTACTAGCTCCAACTCGGTTTTACAGTGAAAACTGCAGGAACTTCAAACCGGCACTAGGAAACAGACTGAGAAACCAGAGTAAAAGTTTCTCCTGCAACCCGTTCCCTTTGTGCTAGATGAACGAACGTCTCTCCACATGCTCAGTTCTGAGAGATAAGTGTGTGTGAAAGCCGTCCTTCACCTAGCTTGTTGGGAACACAAAGTTTCTCTTCAGTTGCAAACTCCACTCCATACATATATATGGGGAGGTACTAGCTCCAACTCGGTTTTACAGTGAAAACTGCAGGAACTTCAAACCGGCACTAGGAAACAGACTGAGAAACCAGAGTAAAAGTTTCTCCTGCAACCCGTTCCCTTTGTGCTAGATGAACGAACGTCTCTCCACATGCTCAGTTCTGAGAGATAAGTGTGTGTGAAAGCCGTCCTTCACCTAGCTTGTTGGGAACACAAAGTTTCTCTTCAGTTGCAAACTCCACTCCATACATATATATGGGGAGGTACTAGCTCCAACTCGGTTTTACAGTGAAAACTGCAGGAACTTCAAACCGGCACTAGGAAACAGACTGAGAAACCAGAGTAAAAGTTTCTCCTGCAACCCGTTCCCTTTGTGCTAGATGAACGAACGTCTCTCCACATGCTCAGTTCTGAGAGATAAGTGTGTGTGAAAGCCGTCCTTCACCTAGCTTGTTGGGAACACAAAGTTTCTCTTCAGTTGCAAACTCCACTCCATACATATATATGGGGAGGTACTAGCTCCAACTCGGTTTTACAGTGAAAACTGCAGGAACTTCAAACCGGCACTAGGAAACAGACTGAGAAACCAGAGTAAAAGTTTCTCCTGCAACCCGTTCCCTTTGTGCTAGATGAACGAACGTCTCTCCACATGCTCAGTTCTGAGAGATAAGTGTGTGTGAAAGCCGTCCTTCACCTAGCTTGTTGGGAACACAAAGTTTCTCTTCAGTTGCAAACTCCACTCCATACATATATATGGGGAGGTACTAGCTCCAACTCGGTTTTACAGTGAAAACTGCAGGAACTTCAAACCGGCACTAGGAAACAGACTGAGAAACCAGAGTAAAAGTTTCTCCTGCAACCCGTTCCCTTTGTGCTAGATGAACGAACGTCTCTCCACATGCTCAGTTCTGAGAGATAAGTGTGTGTGAAAGCCGTCCTTCACCTAGCTTGTTGGGAACACAAAGTTTCTCTTCAGTTGCAAACTCCACTCCATACATATATATGGGGAGGTACTAGCTCCAACTCGGTTTTACAGTGAAAACTGCAGGAACTTCAAACCGGCACTAGGAAACAGACTGAGAAACCAGAGTAAAAGTTTCTCCTGCAACCCGTTCCCTTTGTGCTAGATGAACGAACGTCTCTCCACATGCTCAGTTCTGAGAGATAAGTGTGTGTGAAAGCCGTCCTTCACCTAGCTTGTTGGGAACACAAAGTTTCTCTTCAGTTGCAAACTCCACTCCATACATATATATGGGGAGGTACTAGCTCCAACTCGGTTTTACAGTGAAAACTGCAGGAACTTCAAACCGGCACTAGGAAACAGACTGAGAAACCAGAGTAAAAGTTTCTCCTGCAACCCGTTCCCTTTGTGCTAGATGAACGAACGTCTCTCCACATGCTCAGTTCTGAGAGATAAGTGTGTGTGAAAGCCGTCCTTCACCTAGCTTGTTGGGAACACAAAGTTTCTCTTCAGTTGCAAACTCCACTCCATACATATATATGGGGAGGTACTAGCTCCAACTCGGTTTTACAGTGAAAACTGCAGGAACTTCAAACCGGCACTAGGAAACAGACTGAGAAACCAGAGTAAAAGTTTCTCCTGCAACCCGTTCCCTTTGTGCTAGATGAACGAACGTCTCTCCACATGCTCAGTTCTGAGAGATAAGTGTGTGTGAAAGCCGTCCTTCACCTAGCTTGTTGGGAACACAAAGTTTCTCTTCAGTTGCAAACTCCACTCCATACATATATATGGGGAGGTACTAGCTCCAACTCGGTTTTACAGTGAAAACTGCAGGAACTTCAAACCGGCACTAGGAAACAGACTGAGAAACCAGAGTAAAAGTTTCTCCTGCAACCCGTTCCCTTTGTGCTAGATGAACGAACGTCTCTCCACATGCTCAGTTCTGAGAGATAAGTGTGTGTGAAAGCCGTCCTTCACCTAGCTTGTTGGGAACACAAAGTTTCTCTTCAGTTGCAAACTCCACTCCATACATATATATGGGGAGGTACTAGCTCCAACTCGGTTTTACAGTGAAAACTGCAGGAACTTCAAACCGGCACTAGGAAACAGACTGAGAAACCAGAGTAAAAGTTTCTCCTGCAACCCGTTCCCTTTGTGCTAGATGAACGAACGTCTCTCCACATGCTCAGTTCTGAGAGATAAGTGTGTGTGAAAGCCGTCCTTCACCTAGCTTGTTGGGAACACAAAGTTTCTCTTCAGTTGCAAACTCCACTCCATACATATATATGGGGAGGTACTAGCTCCAACTCGGTTTTACAGTGAAAACTGCAGGAACTTCAAACCGGCACTAGGAAACAGACTGAGAAACCAGAGTAAAAGTTTCTCCTGCAACCCGTTCCCTTTGTGCTAGATGAACGAACGTCTCTCCACATGCTCAGTTCTGAGAGATAAGTGTGTGTGAAAGCCGTCCTTCACCTAGCTTGTTGGGAACACAAAGTTTCTCTTCAGTTGCAAACTCCACTCCATACATATATATGGGGAGGTACTAGCTCCAACTCGGTTTTACAGTGAAAACTGCAGGAACTTCAAACCGGCACTAGGAAACAGACTGAGAAACCAGAGTAAAAGTTTCTCCTGCAACCCGTTCCCTTTGTGCTAGATGAACGAACGTCTCTCCACATGCTCAGTTCTGAGAGATAAGTGTGTGTGAAAGCCGTCCTTCACCTAGCTTGTTGGGAACACAAAGTTTCTCTTCAGTTGCAAACTCCACTCCATACATATATATGGGGAGGTACTAGCTCCAACTCGGTTTTACAGTGAAAACTGCAGGAACTTCAAACCGGCACTAGGAAACAGACTGAGAAACCAGAGTAAAAGTTTCTCCTGCAACCCGTTCCCTTTGTGCTAGATGAACGAACGTCTCTCCACATGCTCAGTTCTGAGAGATAAGTGTGTGTGAAAGCCGTCCTTCACCTAGCTTGTTGGGAACACAAAGTTTCTCTTCAGTTGCAAACTCCACTCCATACATATATATGGGGAGGTACTAGCTCCAACTCGGTTTTACAGTGAAAACTGCAGGAACTTCAAACCGGCACTAGGAAACAGACTGAGAAACCAGAGTAAAAGTTTCTCCTGCAACCCGTTCCCTTTGTGCTAGATGAACGAACGTCTCTCCACATGCTCAGTTCTGAGAGATAAGTGTGTGTGAAAGCCGTCCTTCACCTAGCTTGTTGGGAACACAAAGTTTCTCTTCAGTTGCAAACTCCACTCCATACATATATATGGGGAGGTACTAGCTCCAACTCGGTTTTACAGTGAAAACTGCAGGAACTTCAAACCGGCACTAGGAAACAGACTGAGAAACCAGAGTAAAAGTTTCTCCTGCAACCCGTTCCCTTTGTGCTAGATGAACGAACGTCTCTCCACATGCTCAGTTCTGAGAGATAAGTGTGTGTGAAAGCCGTCCTTCACCTAGCTTGTTGGGAACACAAAGTTTCTCTTCAGTTGCAAACTCCACTCCATACATATATATGGGGAGGTACTAGCTCCAACTCGGTTTTACAGTGAAAACTGCAGGAACTTCAAACCGGCACTAGGAAACAGACTGAGAAACCAGAGTAAAAGTTTCTCCTGCAACCCGTTCCCTTTGTGCTAGATGAACGAACGTCTCTCCACATGCTCAGTTCTGAGAGATAAGTGTGTGTGAAAGCCGTCCTTCACCTAGCTTGTTGGGAACACAAAGTTTCTCTTCAGTTGCAAACTCCACTCCATACATATATATGGGGAGGTACTAGCTCCAACTCGGTTTTACAGTGAAAACTGCAGGAACTTCAAACCGGCACTAGGAAACAGACTGAGAAACCAGAGTAAAAGTTTCTCCTGCAACCCGTTCCCTTTGTGCTAGATGAACGAACGTCTCTCCACATGCTCAGTTCTGAGAGATAAGTGTGTGTGAAAGCCGTCCTTCACCTAGCTTGTTGGGAACACAAAGTTTCTCTTCAGTTGCAAACTCCACTCCATACATATATATGGGGAGGTACTAGCTCCAACTCGGTTTTACAGTGAAAACTGCAGGAACTTCAAACCGGCACTAGGAAACAGACTGAGAAACCAGAGTAAAAGTTTCTCCTGCAACCCGTTCCCTTTGTGCTAGATGAACGAACGTCTCTCCACATGCTCAGTTCTGAGAGATAAGTGTGTGTGAAAGCCGTCCTTCACCTAGCTTGTTGGGAACACAAAGTTTCTCTTCAGTTGCAAACTCCACTCCATACATATATATGGGGAGGTACTAGCTCCAACTCGGTTTTACAGTGAAAACTGCAGGAACTTCAAACCGGCACTAGGAAACAGACTGAGAAACCAGAGTAAAAGTTTCTCCTGCAACCCGTTCCCTTTGTGCTAGATGAACGAACGTCTCTCCACATGCTCAGTTCTGAGAGATAAGTGTGTGTGAAAGCCGTCCTTCACCTAGCTTGTTGGGAACACAAAGTTTCTCTTCAGTTGCAAACTCCACTCCATACATATATATGGGGAGGTACTAGCTCCAACTCGGTTTTACAGTGAAAACTGCAGGAACTTCAAACCGGCACTAGGAAACAGACTGAGAAACCAGAGTAAAAGTTTCTCCTGCAACCCGTTCCCTTTGTGCTAGATGAACGAACGTCTCTCCACATGCTCAGTTCTGAGAGATAAGTGTGTGTGAAAGCCGTCCTTCACCTAGCTTGTTGGGAACACAAAGTTTCTCTTCAGTTGCAAACTCCACTCCATACATATATATGGGGAGGTACTAGCTCCAACTCGGTTTTACAGTGAAAACTGCAGGAACTTCAAACCGGCACTAGGAAACAGACTGAGAAACCAGAGTAAAAGTTTCTCCTGCAACCCGTTCCCTTTGTGCTAGATGAACGAACGTCTCTCCACATGCTCAGTTCTGAGAGATAAGTGTGTGTGAAAGCCGTCCTTCACCTAGCTTGTTGGGAACACAAAGTTTCTCTTCAGTTGCAAACTCCACTCCATACATATATATGGGGAGGTACTAGCTCCAACTCGGTTTTACAGTGAAAACTGCAGGAACTTCAAACCGGCACTAGGAAACAGACTGAGAAACCAGAGTAAAAGTTTCTCCTGCAACCCGTTCCCTTTGTGCTAGATGAACGAACGTCTCTCCACATGCTCAGTTCTGAGAGATAAGTGTGTGTGAAAGCCGTCCTTCACCTAGCTTGTTGGGAACACAAAGTTTCTCTTCAGTTGCAAACTCCACTCCATACATATATATGGGGAGGTACTAGCTCCAACTCGGTTTTACAGTGAAAACTGCAGGAACTTCAAACCGGCACTAGGAAACAGACTGAGAAACCAGAGTAAAAGTTTCTCCTGCAACCCGTTCCCTTTGTGCTAGATGAACGAACGTCTCTCCACATGCTCAGTTCTGAGAGATAAGTGTGTGTGAAAGCCGTCCTTCACCTAGCTTGTTGGGAACACAAAGTTTCTCTTCAGTTGCAAACTCCACTCCATACATATATATGGGGAGGTACTAGCTCCAACTCGGTTTTACAGTGAAAACTGCAGGAACTTCAAACCGGCACTAGGAAACAGACTGAGAAACCAGAGTAAAAGTTTCTCCTGCAACCCGTTCCCTTTGTGCTAGATGAACGAACGTCTCTCCACATGCTCAGTTCTGAGAGATAAGTGTGTGTGAAAGCCGTCCTTCACCTAGCTTGTTGGGAACACAAAGTTTCTCTTCAGTTGCAAACTCCACTCCATACATATATATGGGGAGGTACTAGCTCCAACTCGGTTTTACAGTGAAAACTGCAGGAACTTCAAACCGGCACTAGGAAACAGACTGAGAAACCAGAGTAAAAGTTTCTCCTGCAACCCGTTCCCTTTGTGCTAGATGAACGAACGTCTCTCCACATGCTCAGTTCTGAGAGATAAGTGTGTGTGAAAGCCGTCCTTCACCTAGCTTGTTGGGAACACAAAGTTTCTCTTCAGTTGCAAACTCCACTCCATACATATATATGGGGAGGTACTAGCTCCAACTCGGTTTTACAGTGAAAACTGCAGGAACTTCAAACCGGCACTAGGAAACAGACTGAGAAACCAGAGTAAAAGTTTCTCCTGCAACCCGTTCCCTTTGTGCTAGATGAACGAACGTCTCTCCACATGCTCAGTTCTGAGAGATAAGTGTGTGTGAAAGCCGTCCTTCACCTAGCTTGTTGGGAACACAAAGTTTCTCTTCAGTTGCAAACTCCACTCCATACATATATATGGGGAGGTACTAGCTCCAACTCGGTTTTACAGTGAAAACTGCAGGAACTTCAAACCGGCACTAGGAAACAGACTGAGAAACCAGAGTAAAAGTTTCTCCTGCAACCCGTTCCCTTTGTGCTAGATGAACGAACGTCTCTCCACATGCTCAGTTCTGAGAGATAAGTGTGTGTGAAAGCCGTCCTTCACCTAGCTTGTTGGGAACACAAAGTTTCTCTTCAGTTGCAAACTCCACTCCATACATATATATGGGGAGGTACTAGCTCCAACTCGGTTTTACAGTGAAAACTGCAGGAACTTCAAACCGGCACTAGGAAACAGACTGAGAAACCAGAGTAAAAGTTTCTCCTGCAACCCGTTCCCTTTGTGCTAGATGAACGAACGTCTCTCCACATGCTCAGTTCTGAGAGATAAGTGTGTGTGAAAGCCGTCCTTCACCTAGCTTGTTGGGAACACAAAGTTTCTCTTCAGTTGCAAACTCCACTCCATACATATATATGGGGAGGTACTAGCTCCAACTCGGTTTTACAGTGAAAACTGCAGGAACTTCAAACCGGCACTAGGAAACAGACTGAGAAACCAGAGTAAAAGTTTCTCCTGCAACCCGTTCCCTTTGTGCTAGATGAACGAACGTCTCTCCACATGCTCAGTTCTGAGAGATAAGTGTGTGTGAAAGCCGTCCTTCACCTAGCTTGTTGGGAACACAAAGTTTCTCTTCAGTTGCAAACTCCACTCCATACATATATATGGGGAGGTACTAGCTCCAACTCGGTTTTACAGTGAAAACTGCAGGAACTTCAAACCGGCACTAGGAAACAGACTGAGAAACCAGAGTAAAAGTTTCTCCTGCAACCCGTTCCCTTTGTGCTAGATGAACGAACGTCTCTCCACATGCTCAGTTCTGAGAGATAAGTGTGTGTGAAAGCCGTCCTTCACCTAGCTTGTTGGGAACACAAAGTTTCTCTTCAGTTGCAAACTCCACTCCATACATATATATGGGGAGGTACTAGCTCCAACTCGGTTTTACAGTGAAAACTGCAGGAACTTCAAACCGGCACTAGGAAACAGACTGAGAAACCAGAGTAAAAGTTTCTCCTGCAACCCGTTCCCTTTGTGCTAGATGAACGAACGTCTCTCCACATGCTCAGTTCTGAGAGATAAGTGTGTGTGAAAGCCGTCCTTCACCTAGCTTGTTGGGAACACAAAGTTTCTCTTCAGTTGCAAACTCCACTCCATACATATATATGGGGAGGTACTAGCTCCAACTCGGTTTTACAGTGAAAACTGCAGGAACTTCAAACCGGCACTAGGAAACAGACTGAGAAACCAGAGTAAAAGTTTCTCCTGCAACCCGTTCCCTTTGTGCTAGATGAACGAACGTCTCTCCACATGCTCAGTTCTGAGAGATAAGTGTGTGTGAAAGCCGTCCTTCACCTAGCTTGTTGGGAACACAAAGTTTCTCTTCAGTTGCAAACTCCACTCCATACATATATATGGGGAGGTACTAGCTCCAACTCGGTTTTACAGTGAAAACTGCAGGAACTTCAAACCGGCACTAGGAAACAGACTGAGAAACCAGAGTAAAAGTTTCTCCTGCAACCCGTTCCCTTTGTGCTAGATGAACGAACGTCTCTCCACATGCTCAGTTCTGAGAGATAAGTGTGTGTGAAAGCCGTCCTTCACCTAGCTTGTTGGGAACACAAAGTTTCTCTTCAGTTGCAAACTCCACTCCATACATATATATGGGGAGGTACTAGCTCCAACTCGGTTTTACAGTGAAAACTGCAGGAACTTCAAACCGGCACTAGGAAACAGACTGAGAAACCAGAGTAAAAGTTTCTCCTGCAACCCGTTCCCTTTGTGCTAGATGAACGAACGTCTCTCCACATGCTCAGTTCTGAGAGATAAGTGTGTGTGAAAGCCGTCCTTCACCTAGCTTGTTGGGAACACAAAGTTTCTCTTCAGTTGCAAACTCCACTCCATACATATATATGGGGAGGTACTAGCTCCAACTCGGTTTTACAGTGAAAACTGCAGGAACTTCAAACCGGCACTAGGAAACAGACTGAGAAACCAGAGTAAAAGTTTCTCCTGCAACCCGTTCCCTTTGTGCTAGATGAACGAACGTCTCTCCACATGCTCAGTTCTGAGAGATAAGTGTGTGTGAAAGCCGTCCTTCACCTAGCTTGTTGGGAACACAAAGTTTCTCTTCAGTTGCAAACTCCACTCCATACATATATATGGGGAGGTACTAGCTCCAACTCGGTTTTACAGTGAAAACTGCAGGAACTTCAAACCGGCACTAGGAAACAGACTGAGAAACCAGAGTAAAAGTTTCTCCTGCAACCCGTTCCCTTTGTGCTAGATGAACGAACGTCTCTCCACATGCTCAGTTCTGAGAGATAAGTGTGTGTGAAAGCCGTCCTTCACCTAGCTTGTTGGGAACACAAAGTTTCTCTTCAGTTGCAAACTCCACTCCATACATATATATGGGGAGGTACTAGCTCCAACTCGGTTTTACAGTGAAAACTGCAGGAACTTCAAACCGGCACTAGGAAACAGACTGAGAAACCAGAGTAAAAGTTTCTCCTGCAACCCGTTCCCTTTGTGCTAGATGAACGAACGTCTCTCCACATGCTCAGTTCTGAGAGATAAGTGTGTGTGAAAGCCGTCCTTCACCTAGCTTGTTGGGAACACAAAGTTTCTCTTCAGTTGCAAACTCCACTCCATACATATATATGGGGAGGTACTAGCTCCAACTCGGTTTTACAGTGAAAACTGCAGGAACTTCAAACCGGCACTAGGAAACAGACTGAGAAACCAGAGTAAAAGTTTCTCCTGCAACCCGTTCCCTTTGTGCTAGATGAACGAACGTCTCTCCACATGCTCAGTTCTGAGAGATAAGTGTGTGTGAAAGCCGTCCTTCACCTAGCTTGTTGGGAACACAAAGTTTCTCTTCAGTTGCAAACTCCACTCCATACATATATATGGGGAGGTACTAGCTCCAACTCGGTTTTACAGTGAAAACTGCAGGAACTTCAAACCGGCACTAGGAAACAGACTGAGAAACCAGAGTAAAAGTTTCTCCTGCAACCCGTTCCCTTTGTGCTAGATGAACGAACGTCTCTCCACATGCTCAGTTCTGAGAGATAAGTGTGTGTGAAAGCCGTCCTTCACCTAGCTTGTTGGGAACACAAAGTTTCTCTTCAGTTGCAAACTCCACTCCATACATATATATGGGGAGGTACTAGCTCCAACTCGGTTTTACAGTGAAAACTGCAGGAACTTCAAACCGGCACTAGGAAACAGACTGAGAAACCAGAGTAAAAGTTTCTCCTGCAACCCGTTCCCTTTGTGCTAGATGAACGAACGTCTCTCCACATGCTCAGTTCTGAGAGATAAGTGTGTGTGAAAGCCGTCCTTCACCTAGCTTGTTGGGAACACAAAGTTTCTCTTCAGTTGCAAACTCCACTCCATACATATATATGGGGAGGTACTAGCTCCAACTCGGTTTTACAGTGAAAACTGCAGGAACTTCAAACCGGCACTAGGAAACAGACTGAGAAACCAGAGTAAAAGTTTCTCCTGCAACCCGTTCCCTTTGTGCTAGATGAACGAACGTCTCTCCACATGCTCAGTTCTGAGAGATAAGTGTGTGTGAAAGCCGTCCTTCACCTAGCTTGTTGGGAACACAAAGTTTCTCTTCAGTTGCAAACTCCACTCCATACATATATATGGGGAGGTACTAGCTCCAACTCGGTTTTACAGTGAAAACTGCAGGAACTTCAAACCGGCACTAGGAAACAGACTGAGAAACCAGAGTAAAAGTTTCTCCTGCAACCCGTTCCCTTTGTGCTAGATGAACGAACGTCTCTCCACATGCTCAGTTCTGAGAGATAAGTGTGTGTGAAAGCCGTCCTTCACCTAGCTTGTTGGGAACACAAAGTTTCTCTTCAGTTGCAAACTCCACTCCATACATATATATGGGGAGGTACTAGCTCCAACTCGGTTTTACAGTGAAAACTGCAGGAACTTCAAACCGGCACTAGGAAACAGACTGAGAAACCAGAGTAAAAGTTTCTCCTGCAACCCGTTCCCTTTGTGCTAGATGAACGAACGTCTCTCCACATGCTCAGTTCTGAGAGATAAGTGTGTGTGAAAGCCGTCCTTCACCTAGCTTGTTGGGAACACAAAGTTTCTCTTCAGTTGCAAACTCCACTCCATACATATATATGGGGAGGTACTAGCTCCAACTCGGTTTTACAGTGAAAACTGCAGGAACTTCAAACCGGCACTAGGAAACAGACTGAGAAACCAGAGTAAAAGTTTCTCCTGCAACCCGTTCCCTTTGTGCTAGATGAACGAACGTCTCTCCACATGCTCAGTTCTGAGAGATAAGTGTGTGTGAAAGCCGTCCTTCACCTAGCTTGTTGGGAACACAAAGTTTCTCTTCAGTTGCAAACTCCACTCCATACATATATATGGGGAGGTACTAGCTCCAACTCGGTTTTACAGTGAAAACTGCAGGAACTTCAAACCGGCACTAGGAAACAGACTGAGAAACCAGAGTAAAAGTTTCTCCTGCAACCCGTTCCCTTTGTGCTAGATGAACGAACGTCTCTCCACATGCTCAGTTCTGAGAGATAAGTGTGTGTGAAAGCCGTCCTTCACCTAGCTTGTTGGGAACACAAAGTTTCTCTTCAGTTGCAAACTCCACTCCATACATATATATGGGGAGGTACTAGCTCCAACTCGGTTTTACAGTGAAAACTGCAGGAACTTCAAACCGGCACTAGGAAACAGACTGAGAAACCAGAGTAAAAGTTTCTCCTGCAACCCGTTCCCTTTGTGCTAGATGAACGAACGTCTCTCCACATGCTCAGTTCTGAGAGATAAGTGTGTGTGAAAGCCGTCCTTCACCTAGCTTGTTGGGAACACAAAGTTTCTCTTCAGTTGCAAACTCCACTCCATACATATATATGGGGAGGTACTAGCTCCAACTCGGTTTTACAGTGAAAACTGCAGGAACTTCAAACCGGCACTAGGAAACAGACTGAGAAACCAGAGTAAAAGTTTCTCCTGCAACCCGTTCCCTTTGTGCTAGATGAACGAACGTCTCTCCACATGCTCAGTTCTGAGAGATAAGTGTGTGTGAAAGCCGTCCTTCACCTAGCTTGTTGGGAACACAAAGTTTCTCTTCAGTTGCAAACTCCACTCCATACATATATATGGGGAGGTACTAGCTCCAACTCGGTTTTACAGTGAAAACTGCAGGAACTTCAAACCGGCACTAGGAAACAGACTGAGAAACCAGAGTAAAAGTTTCTCCTGCAACCCGTTCCCTTTGTGCTAGATGAACGAACGTCTCTCCACATGCTCAGTTCTGAGAGATAAGTGTGTGTGAAAGCCGTCCTTCACCTAGCTTGTTGGGAACACAAAGTTTCTCTTCAGTTGCAAACTCCACTCCATACATATATATGGGGAGGTACTAGCTCCAACTCGGTTTTACAGTGAAAACTGCAGGAACTTCAAACCGGCACTAGGAAACAGACTGAGAAACCAGAGTAAAAGTTTCTCCTGCAACCCGTTCCCTTTGTGCTAGATGAACGAACGTCTCTCCACATGCTCAGTTCTGAGAGATAAGTGTGTGTGAAAGCCGTCCTTCACCTAGCTTGTTGGGAACACAAAGTTTCTCTTCAGTTGCAAACTCCACTCCATACATATATATGGGGAGGTACTAGCTCCAACTCGGTTTTACAGTGAAAACTGCAGGAACTTCAAACCGGCACTAGGAAACAGACTGAGAAACCAGAGTAAAAGTTTCTCCTGCAACCCGTTCCCTTTGTGCTAGATGAACGAACGTCTCTCCACATGCTCAGTTCTGAGAGATAAGTGTGTGTGAAAGCCGTCCTTCACCTAGCTTGTTGGGAACACAAAGTTTCTCTTCAGTTGCAAACTCCACTCCATACATATATATGGGGAGGTACTAGCTCCAACTCGGTTTTACAGTGAAAACTGCAGGAACTTCAAACCGGCACTAGGAAACAGACTGAGAAACCAGAGTAAAAGTTTCTCCTGCAACCCGTTCCCTTTGTGCTAGATGAACGAACGTCTCTCCACATGCTCAGTTCTGAGAGATAAGTGTGTGTGAAAGCCGTCCTTCACCTAGCTTGTTGGGAACACAAAGTTTCTCTTCAGTTGCAAACTCCACTCCATACATATATATGGGGAGGTACTAGCTCCAACTCGGTTTTACAGTGAAAACTGCAGGAACTTCAAACCGGCACTAGGAAACAGACTGAGAAACCAGAGTAAAAGTTTCTCCTGCAACCCGTTCCCTTTGTGCTAGATGAACGAACGTCTCTCCACATGCTCAGTTCTGAGAGATAAGTGTGTGTGAAAGCCGTCCTTCACCTAGCTTGTTGGGAACACAAAGTTTCTCTTCAGTTGCAAACTCCACTCCATACATATATATGGGGAGGTACTAGCTCCAACTCGGTTTTACAGTGAAAACTGCAGGAACTTCAAACCGGCACTAGGAAACAGACTGAGAAACCAGAGTAAAAGTTTCTCCTGCAACCCGTTCCCTTTGTGCTAGATGAACGAACGTCTCTCCACA
Organism: Camelus ferus; assembly: GCF_009834535.1. Taxonomy (NCBI): domain Eukaryota; kingdom Metazoa; phylum Chordata; class Mammalia; order Artiodactyla; family Camelidae; genus Camelus; species Camelus ferus. The sequence continues at coordinate 36,484 of NW_022587783.1, forward strand.
TGCTCAGTTCTGAGAGATAAGTGTGTGTGAAAGCCGTCCTTCACCTAGCTTGTTGGGAACACAAAGTTTCTCTTCAGTTGCAAACTCCACTCCATACATATATATGGGGAGGTACTAGCTCCAACTCGGTTTTACAGTGAAAACTGCAGGAACTTCAAACCGGCACTAGGAAACAGACTGAGAAACCAGAGTAAAAGTTTCTCCTGCAACCCGTTCCCTTTGTGCTAGATGAACGAACGTCTCTCCACATGCTCAGTTCTGAGAGATAAGTGTGTGTGAAAGCCGTCCTTCACCTAGCTTGTTGGGAACACAAAGTTTCTCTTCAGTTGCAAACTCCACTCCATACATATATATGGGGAGGTACTAGCTCCAACTCGGTTTTACAGTGAAAACTGCAGGAACTTCAAACCGGCACTAGGAAACAGACTGAGAAACCAGAGTAAAAGTTTCTCCTGCAACCCGTTCCCTTTGTGCTAGATGAACGAACGTCTCTCCACATGCTCAGTTCTGAGAGATAAGTGTGTGTGAAAGCCGTCCTTCACCTAGCTTGTTGGGAACACAAAGTTTCTCTTCAGTTGCAAACTCCACTCCATACATATATATGGGGAGGTACTAGCTCCAACTCGGTTTTACAGTGAAAACTGCAGGAACTTCAAACCGGCACTAGGAAACAGACTGAGAAACCAGAGTAAAAGTTTCTCCTGCAACCCGTTCCCTTTGTGCTAGATGAACGAACGTCTCTCCACATGCTCAGTTCTGAGAGATAAGTGTGTGTGAAAGCCGTCCTTCACCTAGCTTGTTGGGAACACAAAGTTTCTCTTCAGTTGCAAACTCCACTCCATACATATATATGGGGAGGTACTAGCTCCAACTCGGTTTTACAGTGAAAACTGCAGGAACTTCAAACCGGCACTAGGAAACAGACTGAGAAACCAGAGTAAAAGTTTCTCCTGCAACCCGTTCCCTTTGTGCTAGATGAACGAACGTCTCTCCACATGCTCAGTTCTGAGAGATAAGTGTGTGTGAAAGCCGTCCTTCACCTAGCTTGTTGGGAACACAAAGTTTCTCTTCAGTTGCAAACTCCACTCCATACATATATATGGGGAGGTACTAGCTCCAACTCGGTTTTACAGTGAAAACTGCAGGAACTTCAAACCGGCACTAGGAAACAGACTGAGAAACCAGAGTAAAAGTTTCTCCTGCAACCCGTTCCCTTTGTGCTAGATGAACGAACGTCTCTCCACATGCTCAGTTCTGAGAGATAAGTGTGTGTGAAAGCCGTCCTTCACCTAGCTTGTTGGGAACACAAAGTTTCTCTTCAGTTGCAAACTCCACTCCATACATATATATGGGGAGGTACTAGCTCCAACTCGGTTTTACAGTGAAAACTGCAGGAACTTCAAACCGGCACTAGGAAACAGACTGAGAAACCAGAGTAAAAGTTTCTCCTGCAACCCGTTCCCTTTGTGCTAGATGAACGAACGTCTCTCCACATGCTCAGTTCTGAGAGATAAGTGTGTGTGAAAGCCGTCCTTCACCTAGCTTGTTGGGAACACAAAGTTTCTCTTCAGTTGCAAACTCCACTCCATACATATATATGGGGAGGTACTAGCTCCAACTCGGTTTTACAGTGAAAACTGCAGGAACTTCAAACCGGCACTAGGAAACAGACTGAGAAACCAGAGTAAAAGTTTCTCCTGCAACCCGTTCCCTTTGTGCTAGATGAACGAACGTCTCTCCACATGCTCAGTTCTGAGAGATAAGTGTGTGTGAAAGCCGTCCTTCACCTAGCTTGTTGGGAACACAAAGTTTCTCTTCAGTTGCAAACTCCACTCCATACATATATATGGGGAGGTACTAGCTCCAACTCGGTTTTACAGTGAAAACTGCAGGAACTTCAAACCGGCACTAGGAAACAGACTGAGAAACCAGAGTAAAAGTTTCTCCTGCAACCCGTTCCCTTTGTGCTAGATGAACGAACGTCTCTCCACATGCTCAGTTCTGAGAGATAAGTGTGTGTGAAAGCCGTCCTTCACCTAGCTTGTTGGGAACACAAAGTTTCTCTTCAGTTGCAAACTCCACTCCATACATATATATGGGGAGGTACTAGCTCCAACTCGGTTTTACAGTGAAAACTGCAGGAACTTCAAACCGGCACTAGGAAACAGACTGAGAAACCAGAGTAAAAGTTTCTCCTGCAACCCGTTCCCTTTGTGCTAGATGAACGAACGTCTCTCCACATGCTCAGTTCTGAGAGATAAGTGTGTGTGAAAGCCGTCCTTCACCTAGCTTGTTGGGAACACAAAGTTTCTCTTCAGTTGCAAACTCCACTCCATACATATATATGGGGAGGTACTAGCTCCAACTCGGTTTTACAGTGAAAACTGCAGGAACTTCAAACCGGCACTAGGAAACAGACTGAGAAACCAGAGTAAAAGTTTCTCCTGCAACCCGTTCCCTTTGTGCTAGATGAACGAACGTCTCTCCACATGCTCAGTTCTGAGAGATAAGTGTGTGTGAAAGCCGTCCTTCACCTAGCTTGTTGGGAACACAAAGTTTCTCTTCAGTTGCAAACTCCACTCCATACATATATATGGGGAGGTACTAGCTCCAACTCGGTTTTACAGTGAAAACTGCAGGAACTTCAAACCGGCACTAGGAAACAGACTGAGAAACCAGAGTAAAAGTTTCTCCTGCAACCCGTTCCCTTTGTGCTAGATGAACGAACGTCTCTCCACATGCTCAGTTCTGAGAGATAAGTGTGTGTGAAAGCCGTCCTTCACCTAGCTTGTTGGGAACACAAAGTTTCTCTTCAGTTGCAAACTCCACTCCATACATATATATGGGGAGGTACTAGCTCCAACTCGGTTTTACAGTGAAAACTGCAGGAACTTCAAACCGGCACTAGGAAACAGACTGAGAAACCAGAGTAAAAGTTTCTCCTGCAACCCGTTCCCTTTGTGCTAGATGAACGAACGTCTCTCCACATGCTCAGTTCTGAGAGATAAGTGTGTGTGAAAGCCGTCCTTCACCTAGCTTGTTGGGAACACAAAGTTTCTCTTCAGTTGCAAACTCCACTCCATACATATATATGGGGAGGTACTAGCTCCAACTCGGTTTTACAGTGAAAACTGCAGGAACTTCAAACCGGCACTAGGAAACAGACTGAGAAACCAGAGTAAAAGTTTCTCCTGCAACCCGTTCCCTTTGTGCTAGATGAACGAACGTCTCTCCACATGCTCAGTTCTGAGAGATAAGTGTGTGTGAAAGCCGTCCTTCACCTAGCTTGTTGGGAACACAAAGTTTCTCTTCAGTTGCAAACTCCACTCCATACATATATATGGGGAGGTACTAGCTCCAACTCGGTTTTACAGTGAAAACTGCAGGAACTTCAAACCGGCACTAGGAAACAGACTGAGAAACCAGAGTAAAAGTTTCTCCTGCAACCCGTTCCCTTTGTGCTAGATGAACGAACGTCTCTCCACATGCTCAGTTCTGAGAGATAAGTGTGTGTGAAAGCCGTCCTTCACCTAGCTTGTTGGGAACACAAAGTTTCTCTTCAGTTGCAAACTCCACTCCATACATATATATGGGGAGGTACTAGCTCCAACTCGGTTTTACAGTGAAAACTGCAGGAACTTCAAACCGGCACTAGGAAACAGACTGAGAAACCAGAGTAAAAGTTTCTCCTGCAACCCGTTCCCTTTGTGCTAGATGAACGAACGTCTCTCCACATGCTCAGTTCTGAGAGATAAGTGTGTGTGAAAGCCGTCCTTCACCTAGCTTGTTGGGAACACAAAGTTTCTCTTCAGTTGCAAACTCCACTCCATACATATATATGGGGAGGTACTAGCTCCAACTCGGTTTTACAGTGAAAACTGCAGGAACTTCAAACCGGCACTAGGAAACAGACTGAGAAACCAGAGTAAAAGTTTCTCCTGCAACCCGTTCCCTTTGTGCTAGATGAACGAACGTCTCTCCACATGCTCAGTTCTGAGAGATAAGTGTGTGTGAAAGCCGTCCTTCACCTAGCTTGTTGGGAACACAAAGTTTCTCTTCAGTTGCAAACTCCACTCCATACATATATATGGGGAGGTACTAGCTCCAACTCGGTTTTACAGTGAAAACTGCAGGAACTTCAAACCGGCACTAGGAAACAGACTGAGAAACCAGAGTAAAAGTTTCTCCTGCAACCCGTTCCCTTTGTGCTAGATGAACGAACGTCTCTCCACATGCTCAGTTCTGAGAGATAAGTGTGTGTGAAAGCCGTCCTTCACCTAGCTTGTTGGGAACACAAAGTTTCTCTTCAGTTGCAAACTCCACTCCATACATATATATGGGGAGGTACTAGCTCCAACTCGGTTTTACAGTGAAAACTGCAGGAACTTCAAACCGGCACTAGGAAACAGACTGAGAAACCAGAGTAAAAGTTTCTCCTGCAACCCGTTCCCTTTGTGCTAGATGAACGAACGTCTCTCCACATGCTCAGTTCTGAGAGATAAGTGTGTGTGAAAGCCGTCCTTCACCTAGCTTGTTGGGAACACAAAGTTTCTCTTCAGTTGCAAACTCCACTCCATACATATATATGGGGAGGTACTAGCTCCAACTCGGTTTTACAGTGAAAACTGCAGGAACTTCAAACCGGCACTAGGAAACAGACTGAGAAACCAGAGTAAAAGTTTCTCCTGCAACCCGTTCCCTTTGTGCTAGATGAACGAACGTCTCTCCACATGCTCAGTTCTGAGAGATAAGTGTGTGTGAAAGCCGTCCTTCACCTAGCTTGTTGGGAACACAAAGTTTCTCTTCAGTTGCAAACTCCACTCCATACATATATATGGGGAGGTACTAGCTCCAACTCGGTTTTACAGTGAAAACTGCAGGAACTTCAAACCGGCACTAGGAAACAGACTGAGAAACCAGAGTAAAAGTTTCTCCTGCAACCCGTTCCCTTTGTGCTAGATGAACGAACGTCTCTCCACATGCTCAGTTCTGAGAGATAAGTGTGTGTGAAAGCCGTCCTTCACCTAGCTTGTTGGGAACACAAAGTTTCTCTTCAGTTGCAAACTCCACTCCATACATATATATGGGGAGGTACTAGCTCCAACTCGGTTTTACAGTGAAAACTGCAGGAACTTCAAACCGGCACTAGGAAACAGACTGAGAAACCAGAGTAAAAGTTTCTCCTGCAACCCGTTCCCTTTGTGCTAGATGAACGAACGTCTCTCCACATGCTCAGTTCTGAGAGATAAGTGTGTGTGAAAGCCGTCCTTCACCTAGCTTGTTGGGAACACAAAGTTTCTCTTCAGTTGCAAACTCCACTCCATACATATATATGGGGAGGTACTAGCTCCAACTCGGTTTTACAGTGAAAACTGCAGGAACTTCAAACCGGCACTAGGAAACAGACTGAGAAACCAGAGTAAAAGTTTCTCCTGCAACCCGTTCCCTTTGTGCTAGATGAACGAACGTCTCTCCACATGCTCAGTTCTGAGAGATAAGTGTGTGTGAAAGCCGTCCTTCACCTAGCTTGTTGGGAACACAAAGTTTCTCTTCAGTTGCAAACTCCACTCCATACATATATATGGGGAGGTACTAGCTCCAACTCGGTTTTACAGTGAAAACTGCAGGAACTTCAAACCGGCACTAGGAAACAGACTGAGAAACCAGAGTAAAAGTTTCTCCTGCAACCCGTTCCCTTTGTGCTAGATGAACGAACGTCTCTCCACATGCTCAGTTCTGAGAGATAAGTGTGTGTGAAAGCCGTCCTTCACCTAGCTTGTTGGGAACACAAAGTTTCTCTTCAGTTGCAAACTCCACTCCATACATATATATGGGGAGGTACTAGCTCCAACTCGGTTTTACAGTGAAAACTGCAGGAACTTCAAACCGGCACTAGGAAACAGACTGAGAAACCAGAGTAAAAGTTTCTCCTGCAACCCGTTCCCTTTGTGCTAGATGAACGAACGTCTCTCCACATGCTCAGTTCTGAGAGATAAGTGTGTGTGAAAGCCGTCCTTCACCTAGCTTGTTGGGAACACAAAGTTTCTCTTCAGTTGCAAACTCCACTCCATACATATATATGGGGAGGTACTAGCTCCAACTCGGTTTTACAGTGAAAACTGCAGGAACTTCAAACCGGCACTAGGAAACAGACTGAGAAACCAGAGTAAAAGTTTCTCCTGCAACCCGTTCCCTTTGTGCTAGATGAACGAACGTCTCTCCACATGCTCAGTTCTGAGAGATAAGTGTGTGTGAAAGCCGTCCTTCACCTAGCTTGTTGGGAACACAAAGTTTCTCTTCAGTTGCAAACTCCACTCCATACATATATATGGGGAGGTACTAGCTCCAACTCGGTTTTACAGTGAAAACTGCAGGAACTTCAAACCGGCACTAGGAAACAGACTGAGAAACCAGAGTAAAAGTTTCTCCTGCAACCCGTTCCCTTTGTGCTAGATGAACGAACGTCTCTCCACATGCTCAGTTCTGAGAGATAAGTGTGTGTGAAAGCCGTCCTTCACCTAGCTTGTTGGGAACACAAAGTTTCTCTTCAGTTGCAAACTCCACTCCATACATATATATGGGGAGGTACTAGCTCCAACTCGGTTTTACAGTGAAAACTGCAGGAACTTCAAACCGGCACTAGGAAACAGACTGAGAAACCAGAGTAAAAGTTTCTCCTGCAACCCGTTCCCTTTGTGCTAGATGAACGAACGTCTCTCCACATGCTCAGTTCTGAGAGATAAGTGTGTGTGAAAGCCGTCCTTCACCTAGCTTGTTGGGAACACAAAGTTTCTCTTCAGTTGCAAACTCCACTCCATACATATATATGGGGAGGTACTAGCTCCAACTCGGTTTTACAGTGAAAACTGCAGGAACTTCAAACCGGCACTAGGAAACAGACTGAGAAACCAGAGTAAAAGTTTCTCCTGCAACCCGTTCCCTTTGTGCTAGATGAACGAACGTCTCTCCACATGCTCAGTTCTGAGAGATAAGTGTGTGTGAAAGCCGTCCTTCACCTAGCTTGTTGGGAACACAAAGTTTCTCTTCAGTTGCAAACTCCACTCCATACATATATATGGGGAGGTACTAGCTCCAACTCGGTTTTACAGTGAAAACTGCAGGAACTTCAAACCGGCACTAGGAAACAGACTGAGAAACCAGAGTAAAAGTTTCTCCTGCAACCCGTTCCCTTTGTGCTAGATGAACGAACGTCTCTCCACATGCTCAGTTCTGAGAGATAAGTGTGTGTGAAAGCCGTCCTTCACCTAGCTTGTTGGGAACACAAAGTTTCTCTTCAGTTGCAAACTCCACTCCATACATATATATGGGGAGGTACTAGCTCCAACTCGGTTTTACAGTGAAAACTGCAGGAACTTCAAACCGGCACTAGGAAACAGACTGAGAAACCAGAGTAAAAGTTTCTCCTGCAACCCGTTCCCTTTGTGCTAGATGAACGAACGTCTCTCCACATGCTCAGTTCTGAGAGATAAGTGTGTGTGAAAGCCGTCCTTCACCTAGCTTGTTGGGAACACAAAGTTTCTCTTCAGTTGCAAACTCCACTCCATACATATATATGGGGAGGTACTAGCTCCAACTCGGTTTTACAGTGAAAACTGCAGGAACTTCAAACCGGCACTAGGAAACAGACTGAGAAACCAGAGTAAAAGTTTCTCCTGCAACCCGTTCCCTTTGTGCTAGATGAACGAACGTCTCTCCACATGCTCAGTTCTGAGAGATAAGTGTGTGTGAAAGCCGTCCTTCACCTAGCTTGTTGGGAACACAAAGTTTCTCTTCAGTTGCAAACTCCACTCCATACATATATATGGGGAGGTACTAGCTCCAACTCGGTTTTACAGTGAAAACTGCAGGAACTTCAAACCGGCACTAGGAAACAGACTGAGAAACCAGAGTAAAAGTTTCTCCTGCAACCCGTTCCCTTTGTGCTAGATGAACGAACGTCTCTCCACATGCTCAGTTCTGAGAGATAAGTGTGTGTGAAAGCCGTCCTTCACCTAGCTTGTTGGGAACACAAAGTTTCTCTTCAGTTGCAAACTCCACTCCATACATATATATGGGGAGGTACTAGCTCCAACTCGGTTTTACAGTGAAAACTGCAGGAACTTCAAACCGGCACTAGGAAACAGACTGAGAAACCAGAGTAAAAGTTTCTCCTGCAACCCGTTCCCTTTGTGCTAGATGAACGAACGTCTCTCCACATGCTCAGTTCTGAGAGATAAGTGTGTGTGAAAGCCGTCCTTCACCTAGCTTGTTGGGAACACAAAGTTTCTCTTCAGTTGCAAACTCCACTCCATACATATATATGGGGAGGTACTAGCTCCAACTCGGTTTTACAGTGAAAACTGCAGGAACTTCAAACCGGCACTAGGAAACAGACTGAGAAACCAGAGTAAAAGTTTCTCCTGCAACCCGTTCCCTTTGTGCTAGATGAACGAACGTCTCTCCACATGCTCAGTTCTGAGAGATAAGTGTGTGTGAAAGCCGTCCTTCACCTAGCTTGTTGGGAACACAAAGTTTCTCTTCAGTTGCAAACTCCACTCCATACATATATATGGGGAGGTACTAGCTCCAACTCGGTTTTACAGTGAAAACTGCAGGAACTTCAAACCGGCACTAGGAAACAGACTGAGAAACCAGAGTAAAAGTTTCTCCTGCAACCCGTTCCCTTTGTGCTAGATGAACGAACGTCTCTCCACATGCTCAGTTCTGAGAGATAAGTGTGTGTGAAAGCCGTCCTTCACCTAGCTTGTTGGGAACACAAAGTTTCTCTTCAGTTGCAAACTCCACTCCATACATATATATGGGGAGGTACTAGCTCCAACTCGGTTTTACAGTGAAAACTGCAGGAACTTCAAACCGGCACTAGGAAACAGACTGAGAAACCAGAGTAAAAGTTTCTCCTGCAACCCGTTCCCTTTGTGCTAGATGAACGAACGTCTCTCCACATGCTCAGTTCTGAGAGATAAGTGTGTGTGAAAGCCGTCCTTCACCTAGCTTGTTGGGAACACAAAGTTTCTCTTCAGTTGCAAACTCCACTCCATACATATATATGGGGAGGTACTAGCTCCAACTCGGTTTTACAGTGAAAACTGCAGGAACTTCAAACCGGCACTAGGAAACAGACTGAGAAACCAGAGTAAAAGTTTCTCCTGCAACCCGTTCCCTTTGTGCTAGATGAACGAACGTCTCTCCACATGCTCAGTTCTGAGAGATAAGTGTGTGTGAAAGCCGTCCTTCACCTAGCTTGTTGGGAACACAAAGTTTCTCTTCAGTTGCAAACTCCACTCCATACATATATATGGGGAGGTACTAGCTCCAACTCGGTTTTACAGTGAAAACTGCAGGAACTTCAAACCGGCACTAGGAAACAGACTGAGAAACCAGAGTAAAAGTTTCTCCTGCAACCCGTTCCCTTTGTGCTAGATGAACGAACGTCTCTCCACATGCTCAGTTCTGAGAGATAAGTGTGTGTGAAAGCCGTCCTTCACCTAGCTTGTTGGGAACACAAAGTTTCTCTTCAGTTGCAAACTCCACTCCATACATATATATGGGGAGGTACTAGCTCCAACTCGGTTTTACAGTGAAAACTGCAGGAACTTCAAACCGGCACTAGGAAACAGACTGAGAAACCAGAGTAAAAGTTTCTCCTGCAACCCGTTCCCTTTGTGCTAGATGAACGAACGTCTCTCCACATGCTCAGTTCTGAGAGATAAGTGTGTGTGAAAGCCGTCCTTCACCTAGCTTGTTGGGAACACAAAGTTTCTCTTCAGTTGCAAACTCCACTCCATACATATATATGGGGAGGTACTAGCTCCAACTCGGTTTTACAGTGAAAACTGCAGGAACTTCAAACCGGCACTAGGAAACAGACTGAGAAACCAGAGTAAAAGTTTCTCCTGCAACCCGTTCCCTTTGTGCTAGATGAACGAACGTCTCTCCACATGCTCAGTTCTGAGAGATAAGTGTGTGTGAAAGCCGTCCTTCACCTAGCTTGTTGGGAACACAAAGTTTCTCTTCAGTTGCAAACTCCACTCCATACATATATATGGGGAGGTACTAGCTCCAACTCGGTTTTACAGTGAAAACTGCAGGAACTTCAAACCGGCACTAGGAAACAGACTGAGAAACCAGAGTAAAAGTTTCTCCTGCAACCCGTTCCCTTTGTGCTAGATGAACGAACGTCTCTCCACATGCTCAGTTCTGAGAGATAAGTGTGTGTGAAAGCCGTCCTTCACCTAGCTTGTTGGGAACACAAAGTTTCTCTTCAGTTGCAAACTCCACTCCATACATATATATGGGGAGGTACTAGCTCCAACTCGGTTTTACAGTGAAAACTGCAGGAACTTCAAACCGGCACTAGGAAACAGACTGAGAAACCAGAGTAAAAGTTTCTCCTGCAACCCGTTCCCTTTGTGCTAGATGAACGAACGTCTCTCCACATGCTCAGTTCTGAGAGATAAGTGTGTGTGAAAGCCGTCCTTCACCTAGCTTGTTGGGAACACAAAGTTTCTCTTCAGTTGCAAACTCCACTCCATACATATATATGGGGAGGTACTAGCTCCAACTCGGTTTTACAGTGAAAACTGCAGGAACTTCAAACCGGCACTAGGAAACAGACTGAGAAACCAGAGTAAAAGTTTCTCCTGCAACCCGTTCCCTTTGTGCTAGATGAACGAACGTCTCTCCACATGCTCAGTTCTGAGAGATAAGTGTGTGTGAAAGCCGTCCTTCACCTAGCTTGTTGGGAACACAAAGTTTCTCTTCAGTTGCAAACTCCACTCCATACATATATATGGGGAGGTACTAGCTCCAACTCGGTTTTACAGTGAAAACTGCAGGAACTTCAAACCGGCACTAGGAAACAGACTGAGAAACCAGAGTAAAAGTTTCTCCTGCAACCCGTTCCCTTTGTGCTAGATGAACGAACGTCTCTCCACATGCTCAGTTCTGAGAGATAAGTGTGTGTGAAAGCCGTCCTTCACCTAGCTTGTTGGGAACACAAAGTTTCTCTTCAGTTGCAAACTCCACTCCATACATATATATGGGGAGGTACTAGCTCCAACTCGGTTTTACAGTGAAAACTGCAGGAACTTCAAACCGGCACTAGGAAACAGACTGAGAAACCAGAGTAAAAGTTTCTCCTGCAACCCGTTCCCTTTGTGCTAGATGAACGAACGTCTCTCCACATGCTCAGTTCTGAGAGATAAGTGTGTGTGAAAGCCGTCCTTCACCTAGCTTGTTGGGAACACAAAGTTTCTCTTCAGTTGCAAACTCCACTCCATACATATATATGGGGAGGTACTAGCTCCAACTCGGTTTTACAGTGAAAACTGCAGGAACTTCAAACCGGCACTAGGAAACAGACTGAGAAACCAGAGTAAAAGTTTCTCCTGCAACCCGTTCCCTTTGTGCTAGATGAACGAACGTCTCTCCACATGCTCAGTTCTGAGAGATAAGTGTGTGTGAAAGCCGTCCTTCACCTAGCTTGTTGGGAACACAAAGTTTCTCTTCAGTTGCAAACTCCACTCCATACATATATATGGGGAGGTACTAGCTCCAACTCGGTTTTACAGTGAAAACTGCAGGAACTTCAAACCGGCACTAGGAAACAGACTGAGAAACCAGAGTAAAAGTTTCTCCTGCAACCCGTTCCCTTTGTGCTAGATGAACGAACGTCTCTCCACATGCTCAGTTCTGAGAGATAAGTGTGTGTGAAAGCCGTCCTTCACCTAGCTTGTTGGGAACACAAAGTTTCTCTTCAGTTGCAAACTCCACTCCATACATATATATGGGGAGGTACTAGCTCCAACTCGGTTTTACAGTGAAAACTGCAGGAACTTCAAACCGGCACTAGGAAACAGACTGAGAAACCAGAGTAAAAGTTTCTCCTGCAACCCGTTCCCTTTGTGCTAGATGAACGAACGTCTCTCCACATGCTCAGTTCTGAGAGATAAGTGTGTGTGAAAGCCGTCCTTCACCTAGCTTGTTGGGAACACAAAGTTTCTCTTCAGTTGCAAACTCCACTCCATACATATATATGGGGAGGTACTAGCTCCAACTCGGTTTTACAGTGAAAACTGCAGGAACTTCAAACCGGCACTAGGAAACAGACTGAGAAACCAGAGTAAAAGTTTCTCCTGCAACCCGTTCCCTTTGTGCTAGATGAACGAACGTCTCTCCACATGCTCAGTTCTGAGAGATAAGTGTGTGTGAAAGCCGTCCTTCACCTAGCTTGTTGGGAACACAAAGTTTCTCTTCAGTTGCAAACTCCACTCCATACATATATATGGGGAGGTACTAGCTCCAACTCGGTTTTACAGTGAAAACTGCAGGAACTTCAAACCGGCACTAGGAAACAGACTGAGAAACCAGAGTAAAAGTTTCTCCTGCAACCCGTTCCCTTTGTGCTAGATGAACGAACGTCTCTCCACATGCTCAGTTCTGAGAGATAAGTGTGTGTGAAAGCCGTCCTTCACCTAGCTTGTTGGGAACACAAAGTTTCTCTTCAGTTGCAAACTCCACTCCATACATATATATGGGGAGGTACTAGCTCCAACTCGGTTTTACAGTGAAAACTGCAGGAACTTCAAACCGGCACTAGGAAACAGACTGAGAAACCAGAGTAAAAGTTTCTCCTGCAACCCGTTCCCTTTGTGCTAGATGAACGAACGTCTCTCCACATGCTCAGTTCTGAGAGATAAGTGTGTGTGAAAGCCGTCCTTCACCTAGCTTGTTGGGAACACAAAGTTTCTCTTCAGTTGCAAACTCCACTCCATACATATATATGGGGAGGTACTAGCTCCAACTCGGTTTTACAGTGAAAACTGCAGGAACTTCAAACCGGCACTAGGAAACAGACTGAGAAACCAGAGTAAAAGTTTCTCCTGCAACCCGTTCCCTTTGTGCTAGATGAACGAACGTCTCTCCACATGCTCAGTTCTGAGAGATAAGTGTGTGTGAAAGCCGTCCTTCACCTAGCTTGTTGGGAACACAAAGTTTCTCTTCAGTTGCAAACTCCACTCCATACATATATATGGGGAGGTACTAGCTCCAACTCGGTTTTACAGTGAAAACTGCAGGAACTTCAAACCGGCACTAGGAAACAGACTGAGAAACCAGAGTAAAAGTTTCTCCTGCAACCCGTTCCCTTTGTGCTAGATGAACGAACGTCTCTCCACATGCTCAGTTCTGAGAGATAAGTGTGTGTGAAAGCCGTCCTTCACCTAGCTTGTTGGGAACACAAAGTTTCTCTTCAGTTGCAAACTCCACTCCATACATATATATGGGGAGGTACTAGCTCCAACTCGGTTTTACAGTGAAAACTGCAGGAACTTCAAACCGGCACTAGGAAACAGACTGAGAAACCAGAGTAAAAGTTTCTCCTGCAACCCGTTCCCTTTGTGCTAGATGAACGAACGTCTCTCCACATGCTCAGTTCTGAGAGATAAGTGTGTGTGAAAGCCGTCCTTCACCTAGCTTGTTGGGAACACAAAGTTTCTCTTCAGTTGCAAACTCCACTCCATACATATATATGGGGAGGTACTAGCTCCAACTCGGTTTTACAGTGAAAACTGCAGGAACTTCAAACCGGCACTAGGAAACAGACTGAGAAACCAGAGTAAAAGTTTCTCCTGCAACCCGTTCCCTTTGTGCTAGATGAACGAACGTCTCTCCACATGCTCAGTTCTGAGAGATAAGTGTGTGTGAAAGCCGTCCTTCACCTAGCTTGTTGGGAACACAAAGTTTCTCTTCAGTTGCAAACTCCACTCCATACATATATATGGGGAGGTACTAGCTCCAACTCGGTTTTACAGTGAAAACTGCAGGAACTTCAAACCGGCACTAGGAAACAGACTGAGAAACCAGAGTAAAAGTTTCTCCTGCAACCCGTTCCCTTTGTGCTAGATGAACGAACGTCTCTCCACATGCTCAGTTCTGAGAGATAAGTGTGTGTGAAAGCCGTCCTTCACCTAGCTTGTTGGGAACACAAAGTTTCTCTTCAGTTGCAAACTCCACTCCATACATATATATGGGGAGGTACTAGCTCCAACTCGGTTTTACAGTGAAAACTGCAGGAACTTCAAACCGGCACTAGGAAACAGACTGAGAAACCAGAGTAAAAGTTTCTCCTGCAACCCGTTCCCTTTGTGCTAGATGAACGAACGTCTCTCCACATGCTCAGTTCTGAGAGATAAGTGTGTGTGAAAGCCGTCCTTCACCTAGCTTGTTGGGAACACAAAGTTTCTCTTCAGTTGCAAACTCCACTCCATACATATATATGGGGAGGTACTAGCTCCAACTCGGTTTTACAGTGAAAACTGCAGGAACTTCAAACCGGCACTAGGAAACAGACTGAGAAACCAGAGTAAAAGTTTCTCCTGCAACCCGTTCCCTTTGTGCTAGATGAACGAACGTCTCTCCACATGCTCAGTTCTGAGAGATAAGTGTGTGTGAAAGCCGTCCTTCACCTAGCTTGTTGGGAACACAAAGTTTCTCTTCAGTTGCAAACTCCACTCCATACATATATATGGGGAGGTACTAGCTCCAACTCGGTTTTACAGTGAAAACTGCAGGAACTTCAAACCGGCACTAGGAAACAGACTGAGAAACCAGAGTAAAAGTTTCTCCTGCAACCCGTTCCCTTTGTGCTAGATGAACGAACGTCTCTCCACATGCTCAGTTCTGAGAGATAAGTGTGTGTGAAAGCCGTCCTTCACCTAGCTTGTTGGGAACACAAAGTTTCTCTTCAGTTGCAAACTCCACTCCATACATATATATGGGGAGGTACTAGCTCCAACTCGGTTTTACAGTGAAAACTGCAGGAACTTCAAACCGGCACTAGGAAACAGACTGAGAAACCAGAGTAAAAGTTTCTCCTGCAACCCGTTCCCTTTGTGCTAGATGAACGAACGTCTCTCCACATGCTCAGTTCTGAGAGATAAGTGTGTGTGAAAGCCGTCCTTCACCTAGCTTGTTGGGAACACAAAGTTTCTCTTCAGTTGCAAACTCCACTCCATACATATATATGGGGAGGTACTAGCTCCAACTCGGTTTTACAGTGAAAACTGCAGGAACTTCAAACCGGCACTAGGAAACAGACTGAGAAACCAGAGTAAAAGTTTCTCCTGCAACCCGTTCCCTTTGTGCTAGATGAACGAACGTCTCTCCACATGCTCAGTTCTGAGAGATAAGTGTGTGTGAAAGCCGTCCTTCACCTAGCTTGTTGGGAACACAAAGTTTCTCTTCAGTTGCAAACTCCACTCCATACATATATATGGGGAGGTACTAGCTCCAACTCGGTTTTACAGTGAAAACTGCAGGAACTTCAAACCGGCACTAGGAAACAGACTGAGAAACCAGAGTAAAAGTTTCTCCTGCAACCCGTTCCCTTTGTGCTAGATGAACGAACGTCTCTCCACATGCTCAGTTCTGAGAGATAAGTGTGTGTGAAAGCCGTCCTTCACCTAGCTTGTTGGGAACACAAAGTTTCTCTTCAGTTGCAAACTCCACTCCATACATATATATGGGGAGGTACTAGCTCCAACTCGGTTTTACAGTGAAAACTGCAGGAACTTCAAACCGGCACTAGGAAACAGACTGAGAAACCAGAGTAAAAGTTTCTCCTGCAACCCGTTCCCTTTGTGCTAGATGAACGAACGTCTCTCCACATGCTCAGTTCTGAGAGATAAGTGTGTGTGAAAGCCGTCCTTCACCTAGCTTGTTGGGAACACAAAGTTTCTCTTCAGTTGCAAACTCCACTCCATACATATATATGGGGAGGTACTAGCTCCAACTCGGTTTTACAGTGAAAACTGCAGGAACTTCAAACCGGCACTAGGAAACAGACTGAGAAACCAGAGTAAAAGTTTCTCCTGCAACCCGTTCCCTTTGTGCTAGATGAACGAACGTCTCTCCACATGCTCAGTTCTGAGAGATAAGTGTGTGTGAAAGCCGTCCTTCACCTAGCTTGTTGGGAACACAAAGTTTCTCTTCAGTTGCAAACTCCACTCCATACATATATATGGGGAGGTACTAGCTCCAACTCGGTTTTACAGTGAAAACTGCAGGAACTTCAAACCGGCACTAGGAAACAGACTGAGAAACCAGAGTAAAAGTTTCTCCTGCAACCCGTTCCCTTTGTGCTAGATGAACGAACGTCTCTCCACATGCTCAGTTCTGAGAGATAAGTGTGTGTGAAAGCCGTCCTTCACCTAGCTTGTTGGGAACACAAAGTTTCTCTTCAGTTGCAAACTCCACTCCATACATATATATGGGGAGGTACTAGCTCCAACTCGGTTTTACAGTGAAAACTGCAGGAACTTCAAACCGGCACTAGGAAACAGACTGAGAAACCAGAGTAAAAGTTTCTCCTGCAACCCGTTCCCTTTGTGCTAGATGAACGAACGTCTCTCCACATGCTCAGTTCTGAGAGATAAGTGTGTGTGAAAGCCGTCCTTCACCTAGCTTGTTGGGAACACAAAGTTTCTCTTCAGTTGCAAACTCCACTCCATACATATATATGGGGAGGTACTAGCTCCAACTCGGTTTTACAGTGAAAACTGCAGGAACTTCAAACCGGCACTAGGAAACAGACTGAGAAACCAGAGTAAAAGTTTCTCCTGCAACCCGTTCCCTTTGTGCTAGATGAACGAACGTCTCTCCACATGCTCAGTTCTGAGAGATAAGTGTGTGTGAAAGCCGTCCTTCACCTAGCTTGTTGGGAACACAAAGTTTCTCTTCAGTTGCAAACTCCACTCCATACATATATATGGGGAGGTACTAGCTCCAACTCGGTTTTACAGTGAAAACTGCAGGAACTTCAAACCGGCACTAGGAAACAGACTGAGAAACCAGAGTAAAAGTTTCTCCTGCAACCCGTTCCCTTTGTGCTAGATGAACGAACGTCTCTCCACATGCTCAGTTCTGAGAGATAAGTGTGTGTGAAAGCCGTCCTTCACCTAGCTTGTTGGGAACACAAAGTTTCTCTTCAGTTGCAAACTCCACTCCATACATATATATGGGGAGGTACTAGCTCCAACTCGGTTTTACAGTGAAAACTGCAGGAACTTCAAACCGGCACTAGGAAACAGACTGAGAAACCAGAG
The DNA here is from genome assembly GCF_009834535.1 of Camelus ferus. NCBI lineage: Eukaryota > Metazoa > Chordata > Mammalia > Artiodactyla > Camelidae > Camelus > Camelus ferus. The sequence goes on from NW_022587783.1 coordinate 53,607, forward strand.
TAAAAGTTTCTCCTGCAACCCGTTCCCTTTGTGCTAGATGAACGAACGTCTCTCCACATGCTCAGTTCTGAGAGATAAGTGTGTGTGAAAGCCGTCCTTCACCTAGCTTGTTGGGAACACAAAGTTTCTCTTCAGTTGCAAACTCCACTCCATACATATATATGGGGAGGTACTAGCTCCAACTCGGTTTTACAGTGAAAACTGCAGGAACTTCAAACCGGCACTAGGAAACAGACTGAGAAACCAGAGTAAAAGTTTCTCCTGCAACCCGTTCCCTTTGTGCTAGATGAACGAACGTCTCTCCACATGCTCAGTTCTGAGAGATAAGTGTGTGTGAAAGCCGTCCTTCACCTAGCTTGTTGGGAACACAAAGTTTCTCTTCAGTTGCAAACTCCACTCCATACATATATATGGGGAGGTACTAGCTCCAACTCGGTTTTACAGTGAAAACTGCAGGAACTTCAAACCGGCACTAGGAAACAGACTGAGAAACCAGAGTAAAAGTTTCTCCTGCAACCCGTTCCCTTTGTGCTAGATGAACGAACGTCTCTCCACATGCTCAGTTCTGAGAGATAAGTGTGTGTGAAAGCCGTCCTTCACCTAGCTTGTTGGGAACACAAAGTTTCTCTTCAGTTGCAAACTCCACTCCATACATATATATGGGGAGGTACTAGCTCCAACTCGGTTTTACAGTGAAAACTGCAGGAACTTCAAACCGGCACTAGGAAACAGACTGAGAAACCAGAGTAAAAGTTTCTCCTGCAACCCGTTCCCTTTGTGCTAGATGAACGAACGTCTCTCCACATGCTCAGTTCTGAGAGATAAGTGTGTGTGAAAGCCGTCCTTCACCTAGCTTGTTGGGAACACAAAGTTTCTCTTCAGTTGCAAACTCCACTCCATACATATATATGGGGAGGTACTAGCTCCAACTCGGTTTTACAGTGAAAACTGCAGGAACTTCAAACCGGCACTAGGAAACAGACTGAGAAACCAGAGTAAAAGTTTCTCCTGCAACCCGTTCCCTTTGTGCTAGATGAACGAACGTCTCTCCACATGCTCAGTTCTGAGAGATAAGTGTGTGTGAAAGCCGTCCTTCACCTAGCTTGTTGGGAACACAAAGTTTCTCTTCAGTTGCAAACTCCACTCCATACATATATATGGGGAGGTACTAGCTCCAACTCGGTTTTACAGTGAAAACTGCAGGAACTTCAAACCGGCACTAGGAAACAGACTGAGAAACCAGAGTAAAAGTTTCTCCTGCAACCCGTTCCCTTTGTGCTAGATGAACGAACGTCTCTCCACATGCTCAGTTCTGAGAGATAAGTGTGTGTGAAAGCCGTCCTTCACCTAGCTTGTTGGGAACACAAAGTTTCTCTTCAGTTGCAAACTCCACTCCATACATATATATGGGGAGGTACTAGCTCCAACTCGGTTTTACAGTGAAAACTGCAGGAACTTCAAACCGGCACTAGGAAACAGACTGAGAAACCAGAGTAAAAGTTTCTCCTGCAACCCGTTCCCTTTGTGCTAGATGAACGAACGTCTCTCCACATGCTCAGTTCTGAGAGATAAGTGTGTGTGAAAGCCGTCCTTCACCTAGCTTGTTGGGAACACAAAGTTTCTCTTCAGTTGCAAACTCCACTCCATACATATATATGGGGAGGTACTAGCTCCAACTCGGTTTTACAGTGAAAACTGCAGGAACTTCAAACCGGCACTAGGAAACAGACTGAGAAACCAGAGTAAAAGTTTCTCCTGCAACCCGTTCCCTTTGTGCTAGATGAACGAACGTCTCTCCACATGCTCAGTTCTGAGAGATAAGTGTGTGTGAAAGCCGTCCTTCACCTAGCTTGTTGGGAACACAAAGTTTCTCTTCAGTTGCAAACTCCACTCCATACATATATATGGGGAGGTACTAGCTCCAACTCGGTTTTACAGTGAAAACTGCAGGAACTTCAAACCGGCACTAGGAAACAGACTGAGAAACCAGAGTAAAAGTTTCTCCTGCAACCCGTTCCCTTTGTGCTAGATGAACGAACGTCTCTCCACATGCTCAGTTCTGAGAGATAAGTGTGTGTGAAAGCCGTCCTTCACCTAGCTTGTTGGGAACACAAAGTTTCTCTTCAGTTGCAAACTCCACTCCATACATATATATGGGGAGGTACTAGCTCCAACTCGGTTTTACAGTGAAAACTGCAGGAACTTCAAACCGGCACTAGGAAACAGACTGAGAAACCAGAGTAAAAGTTTCTCCTGCAACCCGTTCCCTTTGTGCTAGATGAACGAACGTCTCTCCACATGCTCAGTTCTGAGAGATAAGTGTGTGTGAAAGCCGTCCTTCACCTAGCTTGTTGGGAACACAAAGTTTCTCTTCAGTTGCAAACTCCACTCCATACATATATATGGGGAGGTACTAGCTCCAACTCGGTTTTACAGTGAAAACTGCAGGAACTTCAAACCGGCACTAGGAAACAGACTGAGAAACCAGAGTAAAAGTTTCTCCTGCAACCCGTTCCCTTTGTGCTAGATGAACGAACGTCTCTCCACATGCTCAGTTCTGAGAGATAAGTGTGTGTGAAAGCCGTCCTTCACCTAGCTTGTTGGGAACACAAAGTTTCTCTTCAGTTGCAAACTCCACTCCATACATATATATGGGGAGGTACTAGCTCCAACTCGGTTTTACAGTGAAAACTGCAGGAACTTCAAACCGGCACTAGGAAACAGACTGAGAAACCAGAGTAAAAGTTTCTCCTGCAACCCGTTCCCTTTGTGCTAGATGAACGAACGTCTCTCCACATGCTCAGTTCTGAGAGATAAGTGTGTGTGAAAGCCGTCCTTCACCTAGCTTGTTGGGAACACAAAGTTTCTCTTCAGTTGCAAACTCCACTCCATACATATATATGGGGAGGTACTAGCTCCAACTCGGTTTTACAGTGAAAACTGCAGGAACTTCAAACCGGCACTAGGAAACAGACTGAGAAACCAGAGTAAAAGTTTCTCCTGCAACCCGTTCCCTTTGTGCTAGATGAACGAACGTCTCTCCACATGCTCAGTTCTGAGAGATAAGTGTGTGTGAAAGCCGTCCTTCACCTAGCTTGTTGGGAACACAAAGTTTCTCTTCAGTTGCAAACTCCACTCCATACATATATATGGGGAGGTACTAGCTCCAACTCGGTTTTACAGTGAAAACTGCAGGAACTTCAAACCGGCACTAGGAAACAGACTGAGAAACCAGAGTAAAAGTTTCTCCTGCAACCCGTTCCCTTTGTGCTAGATGAACGAACGTCTCTCCACATGCTCAGTTCTGAGAGATAAGTGTGTGTGAAAGCCGTCCTTCACCTAGCTTGTTGGGAACACAAAGTTTCTCTTCAGTTGCAAACTCCACTCCATACATATATATGGGGAGGTACTAGCTCCAACTCGGTTTTACAGTGAAAACTGCAGGAACTTCAAACCGGCACTAGGAAACAGACTGAGAAACCAGAGTAAAAGTTTCTCCTGCAACCCGTTCCCTTTGTGCTAGATGAACGAACGTCTCTCCACATGCTCAGTTCTGAGAGATAATTGTGTGTGAAAGCCGTCCTTCACCTAGCTTGTTGGGAACACAAAGTTTCTCTTCAGTTGCAAACTCCACTCCATACATATATATGGGGAGGTACTAGCTCCAACTCGTTTTACAGTGAAAACTGCAGGAACTTCAAACCGGCACTAGGAAACAGACCTGAGAACCAGAGTAAAAGTTTCTCCTGCAACCCGTTCCCTTTGTGCTAGATGAACGAACGTCTCTCCACATGCTCAGTTCTGAGAGATAAGTGTTGTGTGAAAGCCGTCTTTCACCCTAGCTTGTTGTGAACACAAAGTTCCT
>NW_022587784.1:0-57262 GCF_009834535.1 Camelus ferus
ATAAATCTTTAATAAACCATTGAAGATATATTGTCATCTTAAAGCATTTACTAAGATTTTGCAGCATTTTCATAACTCCAGTTTCAAAGCTGAGGCTGATTTTTCAGAAAAATGCTCCTGGATTGGGTTCTAACCTATAGATATGTAATTTACATAGTTTCCCTCAACGTGACATTCCGTGTTCCAAACACACTACATACATCATGTGTTTGAGAATCATTTTTAATGAGTTGTGTACATGTGTATTACAGAACTTTCATCCACCATACAAGGCATATTTACACCTAGAAACATTTACTCTTAGTTCACAGCATTTTCTAATAGCAGTTTCGAAAATCAGGCAGTTTTCAAAGGAAAAAAATGTTGGAGAGTGTTCTACCCAATAGATATGTAAATTACATAAATTCCACCACTGTGAAATTACGTGTCTTGAACATACTACATGCATAAACTATTCGAGAAAATTACACTACATGGTTGTTTGCATGTGGATTACAGGATTTTCATCACAATAAAAAGCATATTCATGCCTAGAAGCATTTTCTCTGATTTCACAGAGCTTTCCAAACGACAGTTTCGAAAATGAGGCAGATTTCACGGCAAAAAACCTCTTGGAGCTGGTTCTAACCAATAGATATGTAATTTACATGATTCGCTCACCGTGAAATTCCGTGTTCTGAACACGCTACATGCATCTCGGATTCGACAAATATTCACTACAGAGTGTGTAACAAGTGGATTTACAGCACTTTCATCCACCATACAAGCTTACTGAAACTTTGAAGATTTTCTCAGATTTCACAGGTTAGCTTTTACCCCAGTTTTGAAAATGAGGCAGATTTGGCAGAAAAATGCTCTTGGAGCGAGTTGTACCCGAAAGATATGTAATTACATGTTTCACTCACCGTGACATTCCGTGTTCGAAACACACTACAATTCATCATGGTTTTGAGAAACATTTTTAATGAGTTGTGTAACATGTGTATTACAGAACTTTCATCCACTTACAAAGCATATTTATACATAGAAGGTTTTATTCTGATTTAGTAGATTTCCCCTAATGTCAGTTTTTAAATCATGCATTTTCTGCAGAAAAATCCTCTTTTAGCGTGTTCTACCCAATAGACATGCAATTTACATAGAAACCCGTCATCGTGAAATTCCGTGTCCGAAAAAAGCTACATGCATCACGGATTCGACAAATATTCACTACAGACCTTGTTAGTATAAGGATAAACGAAATTTCATCCTCCATAAAACCATATTGACACTTTGAAGCATTTCTAATATTTTGAATGTCTTTTCTTATGACAGTTTTGAAAATGAGGCAGATTCACAGAAACATCCTCGTGGAGGAGTACTTCCCAATAGAAATATAATTTACATAGATTCCCTCCAGTGACATTCCAATTTCTGAACACGCTACATGCATGAAGGTTTCAACAAACTTTCTCGAATGAGTTGTGAACATGTAAATTACAGAACTTTCATCCACCATACATGTCATATTTACACCTAGAAACATAAATTGAGAATTTGCAGCTGTTTCCTTATGTCAGTTTCGAAAATCAGTCCGTTTCTCAGGAAAAAATTTTTGGAGCGAGTTCTAACCAGTAGACGTGTAATTTACATAGATTCCTCACCAGGAATTTCTGTGATACGATCACGCTACCATGCATAACGCTTTCTACAAATATTCACCACAGATTTGTTTGCATGTGATTTTAAGAACTTCCATCACAATACAAGGCATATTGACACTTTGAAGCATTTTCTCTGATTTTGCAGAGATTTTCAAATGCCAGTTTCGAAAAAGAGACTGATTTCATAGTAAAAACTCTTGGAGCGTGTTCTACCCAAGAGAGATTTATTTTACATAGATTCGCTCACAGTGATATTCTGTGTTCCGAAACGCTTCATGTATCTCGGATTCGAAAAATTCACTACAGAGTTGTCAGCATGCGGATTACAGAACTTTGATCCACCAAACCAGGCATATTTACACAGAGAATCTATTAATCTGAGTTCGCAGGGTTTTTCCTAACGCCAGGTTCTAAAAATCACGCCAGTTTTCTGGGAAAATACTCTGGAGCGATTTTTATCCAAGAGAAATGAATTTACATAAATCCCTGGCCGTGAATTCCGTGTTCCGTACATGCTACATGCATGACGGATTTGACAAATATTCACTCCAGATTTGTTAGCATGTGGATTACCAAACTTTCATCACAATACCATGAATATTGACACTTAGAATATTTCTCAGATTTTGCAGCCTTTTCCAAAAGCCAGTTTCATAAATGAAGCAGTTTTCGCAGCAGAAAAATTCTCCTGGAGCGAGTACTTCCCAATAGAAATTTAATTTATTAGTTTTCCCTCACAGTGACATTCCAATTTCCGAACACTCTACATGCATCAAGGTTTCAACAAACTTTCTCAAAAGAGTTTGAGCATGTAGGTTACAGAACTTTCATCCACCATACATGGCATATTTACACCTAGAAACATTAACTATGAATTTGCAGCTTTTACCTAATGCCAGTTTTTGAAATTCAGGCCGTTTTCTCAAGAATAATTTTTTGGAGTGAGTTCTACCCTATAGACGTGTAGTTTACATAGATCCATTGCCAGAATTTCCATGTTACGATCACGCTACATGCATAACGCTTTCTACAAATATTCACCACAGATTTATTTGCATTGTTGGTTTTACGAAACTTCCATCACCAATACAAGACATATTGACACTATGAAGCATTTTCTCTGCTTTTGCAGAGATTTTCACAACGCCAGTTTCGAAAATGAGGCAGATTTCGCAGAAAAATCTCTGGGAGCGAGTTTCTACCCAAGAGACATGTATTTTACATAGATTCGCTCATCGTGATATTCTGTGTTCCAAACCACACTTCATGTATCTCGGATTTGACAAATATTCACTACAGAGTTGTTAGCATGCGGATTAGCAAACTTTCATCCGCCATACAAGGCATATTTAAACCTAGAAGTATTTGCACTTGGTTTGCAGCTATTTCCTAATAGTAGTTTCGAAAATCAGGCAGTTTTCAAAGGAAAAACCTGTTGGAGAGTGATCTACCCAATAGATATGTACATAACATAAATTCCCCCACTGTGTAATTACGTGTTTTGAACACGCTACATGCAGAAATTCTCGACAAATATAAACAACCGGTTTATTTGCATTGTGGATTACAGGACTTTCATCACAATACAAGGCATATTGATGCTTAGAAGCATTTTCTCTGATTTCACTGATCTTTCAACGCCAGTTTCCAAAATGAGACAGATTTAACGGCAAAAAACTCTTGGAGCGGGTTCTAACCAATAGACATGTAATTTACATGGATTCCCTCACCGTGAAATTCCGTGTTCCACACACGTTACATGCATCACAGATTCGAAAAAATATTCACTACAGAGATGTTAGCAAGTGGATTACAGCACTTTCATCCACCATACAAGGATTACTGACACTTTGAAGAATTTCTCAGATTTCACAGGTTAGTTTAACGCCAGTTTTGAAAATGAGGCAGATTTGGCAGAAAAAATGCTCTTGGAGCGAGTTTTACCCAAAAGATATGTAATTTACCTAGTTTCACTCACCGTGACATTCCGTGTTCTGAACTCGTTACACGCATTTCGGATTCAACAAACATTTTTAATGAGTTGTGAACATTTGTATTACCGAACTTTCATCCACATTACAATGCATATTGATACATAGAAAGTTTTATTCTGATTTAGTAGATTTCTCCTAATGTCAGTTTTTAAAATCATGCAGTTTTCGCAGAAAAAATGCTCTTGGAGTGAGTTCTACCCAAGAGACATGCAATTTACATAGAACCCGTCATCGTGAAATTCCGTGTTCCGAAAAAGCTACATGCATCACGAATTCGAAAATATTCACTACAGAGTTTTTAGCATAATGATTATCGAACTTTCATCCACCTTAATACCATATTGACACCTTGACGCATTTTCTCATATTTCAAAGTTTTCCTAATGCCAGTTTTGAAAATGAGGGAGATTCGAAGAAAAATCTTCGTGGAGCGAGTAATTCCCAATAGAAATTTAATTTACTTAGTTTCCCTCACAGTGACATTCCAATTTCCGAACACGCTACATGCATCAAGGTTTCAACAAACTTTCTCAAAAGAGTTGTGAGCATGTAGATTACAGAACTTTCATCCACCATACATGGCATATATACACCTAGAACATTAACTCTGAATTTGCAGCATTTACCTAATGCCAGGTTCGAAAATCAGGCCGTTTCCTCAAGAAAAAATTTTTGGAGCGAGTTCTACCCTATAGTCGTGTAGTTTACATAGATTCCATCGCCAGAATTTCCATGATACGATCACGCTACATGCATAACGCTTTCTACAATATTCACCACAGATTATTTGCATGTGGTTTTACGAACTTCCATCACAGTACAAGGCATATTGACACTATGAAGCATTTTCTCTGCTTTTGCAGAGATTTTCAAACGCCAGTTTCGAAAATGAGGCAGATTTCGCAGAAAAAATCTCTGGGAGCGAGTTCTATCCAAGAGACATGTATTTTACATAGATTCGCTCACCGTGATATTCTGTGTTCCAAACACACTTCATGTATCTCGGATTCGACAAATATTCACTACAGAGTTGTAAGCATGCGGATTACCGATTTTCATCCACCATAAAAGGCATATTTACACCGAGAATATATTAATCTGAGTTTGCAGGTTTTTCGTAACGCAAGATTCGAAAATCAGGCAGATTTCTCAGGAAAAATCTCTTGGAGTGATTTCTAACGAAGAGAAATGTAATTTACATAAGATCCCTGGCCATGAAATTCCGTGTTCCGAACATGCTACATGCATGATGGATTTGACAAATATTCACTCCAGATTTGTTACCATGTGGATAACCGAACTTTCTTCACAGTACCATGAATATTGACACTTAGAAATATTTTCTCAGATTTTGCAGCCTTTTCCAACAGCCAGTTTCATAAATGAAGCAGTTTTCGCAGAAAAATTCTCTTGGAGCGAGTTCTACCCAATAGAGAAGTAATTTACATTGTTTCAATCACCGTGAAATTCCATGTTCCGAACACGGTCCATGCATCACGGATTAGAAAAAGATTATTTAATATGTTGTGAAAATATGGATTACCGATCTTTTTTCCATCATAAAGGGATATTTACAACTACAAATATTTACGCTCATTTTGCAGCTTTTTCCAAACTTCAGATTCGATAATCATGCAATTTTCGCAGAAAAATTCTATTCTAGCCAGTTCTACCCAATAGAATTGTAATTTACATCGTTTCATTACTGTGAAATTCCATTTTCCAAAAGCGCTACATGAATCACGGTTTGAAAAATAATCACTAGACTGCTATTAACATGTGGATTACTGGACTTTCATTCACCATTCAAGGCATATTGACACTTAGAAGCATTTTCTCAGATTTCACAGTGTTCTCCTAATGGCAGTTTTGAAAATGAGGCACATTTTGCAGAAAAATTCTCTTCAAGCGAGTTCTACCCAATAGACATGTAACTTACATTGTTTCATTCACTATGACATTCCGTATTCTGAACACGTTACATGCATCACGATTTCAACAAACATTACATAATGAGTGTGAGCATGTGGATTACCGAACTTTCGTCCACCATACAAGGCATATTTAAACCTAGAAGTTGTTATTCTGATTTCGCAGGTTTTTCCTAACATCCAGTTTCGAAAATCATGAAATTTTCGCAGAAAAATTCAATTCAAGCGAATTCTATCCAGTAGAGTTGTTATTTTCCGAGTTTCACTCGCCGATACATTCCGTGTTCCGAAAACGTTACATTCATCACGGCTTCGACAAACATGATTTAATGACCGTGAGCATGTGGATTACAGATTTTTCAACCACAGTGCAAGGCATATTTACACCTAGAAACATTTACTTAGATTTCGCAGAATTAACGTTACGTCAGTTATGGAAATCAGGGAGTATTTGCAGATAAATTCTCTTGGTGCATGACCTAGCCCATAGAAATCTCATTTTGTAAATACCGTCACCATAACATTCCGTGTTCTGAAAACGGTACATGCACCACGTATTCAACAAAAATTCACTGCTGAGTTGTTAGCTAGCGGATTATAAATCTTTAATAAACCATTGAAGATATAATGTCACCTTAAAGCATTTACTAAGATTTTGCAGCATTTTCATAACTCCAGTTTCAAAGCTGAGGCTGATTTTTCAGTAAAATGCTCCTGGATTGGATTCTAACCTATAGATATGTAATTTACATAGTTTCCCTCAACGTGACATTCCGTGTTCCAAACACACTACATACATCATGTGTTTGAGAATCATTTTTAATGAGTTGTGTACATGTGTATTACAGAACTTTCATCCACCATACAAGGCATATTTACACCTAGAAACATTTACTCTTAGTTCACAGCATTTTCCTAATAGCAGTTTCGAAAATCACGCAGTTTTCAAAGGAAAAAAATGTTGGAGAGTGTTCTACCCAATAGATATGTAAATTACATAAATTCCACCACTGTGAAATTACGTGTCTTGAACATACTACATGCATAAACTATTCGAGAATATTACACAACCTGGTTGTTTGCATGTGGATTACAGGATTTTCATCACAATAAAAAGCATATTCAGGCCTAGAAGCATTTTCTCTGATTTCACAGAGCTTTCCAAACGCCAGTTTCGAAAATGAGGCAGATTTCACGGCAAAAAACCTCTTGGAGCTGGTTCTAACCAATAGACATGTAATTTACATGGATTCGCTCACCGTGAAATTCCGTGTTGTGAACACGCTACATGCATCTCGGATTCGACAAATATTCACTACAGAGTTGTTAACAAGTGGATTACAGCACTTTCATCCACCATACAAGACTTACTGAAACTTTGAAGGATTTTCTCAGATTTCAAAGATTAGCTTTAACCCCAGTTTTGAAAATGAGACAGATTTGGCAGAAAAATGCTCTTGGAGCGAGTTGTACCCAAAAGATATGTAATTTACATAGTTTCACTCAGCGTGACATTCCGTGTTCCAAACACACTACATTCATCATGGTTTTGAGAAACATTTTTAATGAGTTGTGTACATGTGTATTACAGAACTTTCATCCACCTTACAAAGTATATTTTTACATAGAAGGTTTTATTCTGATTTAGTAGATTTCCCCTAATGTCAGTTTTTAAAATCATGCATTTTCTGCAGAAAAATCCTCTTTTAGCGTGTTCTACCCAATAGATATGCAATTTACATAGAACGCGTCATCGTGAAATTCCGTGTTCCGAAAAAGCTACATGCATCACGGATTCGACAAATATTCACTACAGACTTGTTAGCATAAGGATAAACGAAATTTCATCCTCCATAAAACCATATTGACACTTTGAAGCATTTTCTAATATTTTGAATGTCTTTCCTCATGACAGTTTTGAAAATGAGACAGATTCGCAGAAACATTCTCGTGGAGCGAGTACTTCCCAATAGAAATATAATTTACATAGTTTCACTCAGTGACATTCCAATTTCCGAACACGCTACATGCATCAAGGTTTCCACAGACTTTAACGAATGAGTTGTGAACATGTAAATTACAGAACTTTCATCCACCATACATGTCATATTTACACCTAGAAACATTAAATGTGAATTTGCAGCTTTTTCCTTATGTCAGTTTCAAAAATCAGGCCGTTTTCTCAGGAAAAAAATTTGGAGCGAGTTCTAACCAGTATATGTGTAATTTACATAGATTCCATCGCCAGGAATTTCTGTGATACGATCACGCTACATGCATAACGCTTTCTACAAATATTCACCACAGATTTGTTTGCAGGTGGATTAGCGAACTTTCATCACAAAACCATGAATATTGACACTTAGAAATATATTCTCAGATTTTGCAGCCTTTTCCAAAAGCCAGTTTCAAAAATGAAGCAGTTTTCGCAGAAAAATTCTCTTGGAACGAGTTCTACCCAATAGAGAAGTAATTTACATTGTTTCAATCACCGTGAAATTCCACGTTCCCTACTTGGTACACACATCACGGATTAGAAAAAGATTCTTTAATAAGTTGTGAAAATGTGGATTACCGAACTTTCTTCCAACATAAAGGCATATTTACAACTACAAATACTTACGCTCATTTTGCAGCTTTTTCCAAACTTCAGATTCGATAATCATGCAATTTTCGCAGAAAAATTCTATTCTAGCCAGTTCTACCCAATAGAATTGTAATTTACATCGTTTCATTACCGTGAAATTCCATTTTCCAAAAGCGCTCCATGAATCATGGTTTGAAAAATAATCACTAGACTGCTGTTAACATGTGGATTACTGGACTTTCATTCACCATTCAAGGCATATTGACACTTAGAAGCATTTTCTCAGATTTCACAGGGTTCCCCCAATGGCAGTTATGAAAATGAGGCACATTTCACAGAAAATTCCTCTTCAAGCGAGTTCTACCCAATAGACATGTAACTTACATTGTTTCATTCACTATGACATTCCGTATTCCGAACACGTTACATGCATCACGAATTCAACAAACATTATATAATGAGTGTGAGCATGTGTATTACCGAACTTTCATCCACCATACAAGGCATATTTAAACCTAGAAGTTGTTATTCTGATTTCGCAGGTTTTTCCTAACATCCAGTTTCGAAAATCATGAAATTTTCGCAGAAAAATCCAATTCAAGCGAGTTCTATCCAGTAGAGTTGTTATTTTCAGAGTTTCACTCGCCGATATATTCCGTGTTCCGAAAACGTTACATTCATCACGGCTTCGACAAACATGATTTAATGACCGTGAGCATGTGGATTACAGATTTTTCAACCACAATGCAAGGCATATTTACACCTAGAAACATTTACTTAGATTTCGCAGCTTTATCCTAACGTCAGATATGGAAATCAGGGAGTTTTCGCAGATAAATTCTCTTGGTGCATGATCTATCCCATAGAAATCTCATTTTGTAAATACCGTCACCATAACATTCCGTGTTCTGAAAACGGTACATGCACCACGTATTCAACAAAAATTCACTGCTGAGTTGTTAGCTAGCGGATTATAAAACTTTAATAAACCATTGAAGATATATTGTCACCTTAAAGCATTTACTAAGATTTTGCAGCATTTTCATAACTCCAGTTTCAAAGCTGAGGCTGATTTTTCAGTAAAATGCTCCTGGATTGGGTTCTAACCTATAGATATGTAATTTACATAGTTTCCCTCAACGTGACATTCCGTGTTCCAAACACACTACATACATCATGTGTTTGAGAATCATTTTTAATGAGTTGTGTACATGTGTATTACAGAACTTTCATCCACCATACAAGGCATATTTACACCTAGAAACATTTACTCTTAGTTCGCAGCATTTTCCTAATAGCAGTTTCGAAAATCACGCAGTTTTCAAAGGAAAAAAATGTTGGAGAGTGTTCTACCCAATAGATATGTAAATTACATAAATTCCACCACTGTGAAATTACGTGTCTTGAACACACTACATGCATAAACTATTCGAGAAAATTACACTACATGGTTGTTTGCATGTGGATTACAGGATTTTCATCACAATAAAAAGCATATTCATGCCTAGAAGCATTTTCTCTGATTTCACAGAGCTTTCCAAACGCCAGTTTCGAAAATGAGGCAGATTTCACGGCAAAAAACCTCTTGGAGCTGGTTCTAACCAATAGACATGTAATTTACATGGATTCGCTCACCGTGAAATTCCGTGTTCTGAACACGCTACATGCATCTCGGATTCGACAAATATTCACTACAGAGTTGTTAACAAGTGGATTTCAGCACTTTCATCCACCATACAAGGCTTACTGAAACTTTGAAGGATTTTCTCAGATTTCACAGGTTAGTTTTAACCCCAGTTTTGAAAATGAGGCAGATTTGGCAGAAAAATGCTCTTGGAGCGAGTTGTACCCAAAAGATATGTAATTTACATAGTTTCACTCACCGTGACATTCCGTGTTCCAAACACACTACATTCATCATGGTTTTGAGAAACATTTTTAATGAGTTGTGTACATGTGTATTACAGAACTTTCATCCACCTTACAAAGTATATTTATACATAGAAGGTTTTATTCTGATTTAGTAGATTTCCCCTAATGTCAGTTTTTAAAATCATGCATTTTCTGCAGAAAAATCCTCTTTTAGCGTGTTCTACCCAATAGACATGCAATTTACATAGAACCCGTCATCGTGAAATTCCGTGTTCCGAAAAAGCTACATGCATCACGGATTCGACAAATATTCACTACAGACTTGTTAGCATAAGGATAAACGAAATTTCATCCTCCATAAAACCATATTGACACTTTGAAGCATTTTCTAATATTTTGAATGTCTTTCCTCATGCCAGTTTTGAAAATGAGGCAGATTCGCAGAAAAATTCTCGTGGAGCGAGTACTTCCCAATAGAAATATAATTTACATAGATTCCCTCACAGTGACATTCCAATTTCCTGAACACGCTACATGCATCAAGGTTTCAACAAACTTTCTCGAATGAGTTGTCAACATGTAAATTACAGAACTTTCATCCACCATACATGTCATATTTACACCTAGAAACATTAAATGTGAATTTGCAGCTTTTTCCTTATGTCAGTTTCGAAAATCAGGCCGTTTTCTCAGGAAAAAATTTTTGGAGCGAGTTCTAACCAGTAGACGTGTAATTTACATAGATTCCATCGCCAGGAATTTCTGTGATACGATCACGCTACATGCATAACGCTTTCTACAAATATTCACCACAGATTTGTTTGCATGTGGTTTTACGAACTTCCATCACAATACAAGGCATATTGACACTTTGAAGCATTTTCTCTGATTTTGCAGAGATTTTCAAATGCCAGTTTCCAAAATGAGGCAGATTTCATAGAAAAAATTCTTGGAGCGTATTCTACCCAAGAGAGATGTATTTTACATAGATTCGCTCACAGTGATATTCTGTGTTCCGAACACGCTTCATGTATCTCGGATTCGAGAAATATTCACTACAGAGTTGTCAGCATGCGGATTACAGGACTTTGATCCACCATACCAGGCATATTTACACAGAGAATCTATTAATCTGAGTTCGCAGGGTTTCCTAATGCCAGTTTCTAAAATCACGCAGTTTTCTGGGGAAAAATCTCTTGGAGCGATTTTTATCCAAGAGAAATGTAATTTACATAAATTCCCTGGCCGTGAATTTCCGTGTTCCGAACATGCTACATGCATGACGGATTTGACAAATATTCACTCCAGATTTGTTAGCATGTGGATTACCGAACTTTCATCACAATACCATGAATATTGACACTTAGAAATATTTTCTCAGATTTTGCAGCCTTTTCCAAAAGCCAGTTTCAAACATGAAGCAGTTTTTGCAGAAAAATTCTCTTGGAGCGAGTTCTACCCAATAGAGAAGTAATTTACATTGTTTCAATCACCGTGAAATTCCACGTTCCCTACTTGGTACACGCATCACGGATTAGAAAAAGATTCTTTAATAAGTTGTGAAAATGTGGATTACCGAACTTTCTTCCAACATAAAGGCATACTTACAACTACAAATATTTACGCTCATTTTGCAGCTTTTTCCAAACTTCAGATTCGATAATCATGCAATTTTCGCAGAAAAATTCTATTCTAGCTAGTTCTACCCAATTGAATTGTAATTTACAAAGTTTCACTACCATGAAATTCCATGTTCCTAACACGCTAAATAAATCACGGTTTCGAAAACTATTCACGACATAGTTATTCACATGTGGATTACGGGACTTTCATTCCCCATTCAAGGCATATTGACACTTAGAAGTATTTTCTCAGAGTTCTCAGGTTTTTCCTGACGCCAGTTTTGATAATGAGGCAGATTTCACAGAAAAAGTCTCTTGGAGCGAGTTCTACCCAAAAGATATGTAAGTTAAATAGTTTCACTCACCATGACATTCCGTGATCTGAACTAGTTACATGCATCAAGGATTCGACAAACATTCTTTAGGAAGTGTGAACATGTGGATTACCGAACTTGCGTCCACCATACAAGGCAGTAATTTCACCTAGAAACATTTATTCAGATTTTGCAGGTTTTTCCTAAAGTCAGTTTCGAAAATCAGGCAGTTTTCGCAGAAAATTTCTCTTGGTGCATGTTCTTTTCAATAGATATCTCATTTTCATAGATACTGTCACCGTAACATTCCGTGTTCCGAAAATGGTACATGTGCACCACGGATTCAACAAATATTCACTGCTGAGTTGTTAGCATGTGAATAACCCATCTTTAATAAACCATTGAAGACATATAGTCACCTTAAACCATTTACTCAGATTTTGAAACATTTTCATAAATCCAATGTTCAAACTGAGGCAGATTTTATAGTAAAATGCTCCTGGAGCGGGTTCTAACCAATAGATATGTAATTTAAATAGTTTCCATCACCGTCACTGTCCGTGTTCCGAACACTCTACATACAACACGGATTTGACAAACATTTTTAATGAGTTGTGTACATGTGTATTACAGAACTTTCATCCACCATACAAGGCATATTTACACCTAGAAATTTTAACTCTGAGTTCGCAGCTTTTTCCTAATAGCAGTTTCTAAAATCAGGCAGTTTTCAAAGGAAACAATGTTGGAGCGTGTTCTACCCAATAGATATGTAAATTATATAGATTCCCCCGCTGTGTAATTACGTGTTTCGAACATGCTACATGCAGAAAGGATTCGAAAAAATACACTACATAGTTGTTTGCATGTGGATTACAGGACTTTCATCACAAAACAAGGCATATTGTTGCTTAGAAGAATTTTCTCTGATTTCACAGAGCTTTCCAAAAGCCAGTTTAGAAAATGAGGCAGATTTCACGGCAAAAACCACTTCGAGCGGGTTCTTACCAATAGATATTTGATTTACATGGATTCGTTCACCGTGAAATTCCGTGTTCCAAACACGTTACATGCATCTTGGATTCGACAAATATTCACTACAGAGTTCTTAGCATGTGGATTACCACGCTTTCATACACCATACAAGGCTTACTGACACTTTGAAGTATTTTCTCAGATTTCAAATTTAGTTTTAACGCCAGTTTTGATAATGAGGCAGATTTGGCAGAAAAATGCTCTTGGAGCGAGGTCTACCCAAAAGATATGTAATTTACCTAGTTTCACTCACTGTGACATTCCGTGTTCTGAACACCTTCCATGCATCATGGATTCAACAAATATTCTTTAATGAGTTGTGAACATGTGTATTACCGAACTTTCATCCACCTTACAATGCATATTTATACATAGAATATTTTATTCTGATTTAGTAGGTTTCTCCTAATGTCAGTTTCTAAAATCATGCAGCTTTGGCAGAAAAATCCTCTTTTAGCGTGTTCTACCCAATAGACATGCAATTTACATAGAACCCGTCATCGTGAAATTCCGTGTTCCGAAAAAGCTACATGCATCACTGATTCGACAAATATTCACTACAGATTTGTTAGCATAAGGATAAACGAAATTTCATCCTCCGTAAAACCATATTGACACTTTGAAGCATTTTCTCATATTTTGAATGTCTTTCCTCATGCCAGTTTTGAAAATGAGGCAGATTCGCAGAAAAATACTCGTGGAGCGTGTACTTCCCAATAGAAATGTAATTTACATAGTATCCCTCACAGTGACATTCCAATTTCCGAACACACTACATGCATCAAGGTTTCAACAAACTTTCCACAATGAGTTGTGAACATGTAGATTACAGAAGTTTCTTCCATCATACATGTCATATTTACACCTAGAAATATTAACTGTTAATTTGCAGCTTTTTCCTTATGTCAGTTTCGAAAATCAGGCTGTTTTCTCAGGAAAAAATTTTTGGAGCGAGTTCTAACCAGTAGACATCTAATTTACATAGATTCCATCGCCAGGAATTTCTGTGATACGATCACACTACATGCATAACGCTTTCTACAAATATTCACCACAGATTTGTTTGCATGTGGTTTTACGAACTTCCATCACAATACAAGGCATATTGACACTTTGAAGCATTTTCTCTGATTTTGCAGAGATTTTCAAATGCCAGTTTCCAAAATGAGGCAGATTTCATAGAAAAAATTCTTGGAGCGTATTCTACCCAAGAGAGATGTATTTTACATAGATTCGCTCACAGTGATATTCTGTGTTCCGAACACGCTTCATGTATCTCGGATTCGAGAAATATTCACTACAGAGTTGTCAGCATGCGGATTACAGGACTTTGATCCACCATACCAGGCATATTTACACAGAGAATCTATTAATCTGAGTTCGCAGGGTTTCCTAACGCCAGTTTCTAAATCACGCAGTTTTCTGGGGAAAAATCTCTTGGAGCGATTTTTATCCAAGAGAAATGTAATTTACATAAATTCCCTGGCCGTGAATTTCCGTGTTCCGAACATGCTACATGCATGATGGATTTGACAAATATTCACTCCAGATTTGTTAGCATGTGGATTACCGAACTTTCATCACAATACCATGAATATTGACACTTAGAAATATTTTCTCAGATTTTGCAGCCTTTTCCAAAAGCCAGTTTCAAAAATGAAGCAGTTTTTGCAGAAAATTTCTCTTGGAGCGAGTTCTACCCAATAGAGAAGTAATTTATATTGTTTCAATCACCGTGAAATTCCACGTTCCCTACTTGGTACACGCATCACGGATTAGAAAAAGATTCTTTAATAAGTTGTGAAAATGTGGATTACCGAACTTTCTTCCAACATAAAGGCATATTTACAACTACAAATATTTACGCTCATTTTGCAGCTTTTTCCAAACTTCAGATTCGATAATCATGCAATTTTCGCAGAAAAATTCTATTCTAGCTAGTTCTACCCAATAGTATTGTAATTTACATAGTTTCACTTACCATGAAATTCCATGTTTCCTAAAGCGCTAAATGAATCACGGTTTCGAAAACTATTCACTGACATAGCTTATTCACATGTGGATTACTGGACTTTCATTCCCCATTCAAGGCATATTGACACTTAGAAGTATTTTCTCAGATTTCTCAGGGTTCTCCTAATGGCAGTTATGAAAATGAGGCACATTTCACAGAAACTTCTCTTCAAGTGAGTTCTACCCAATAGACATGTAACTTACATTGTTTCATTCACTATGACATTCCGTATTCCGAACACGTTACATGCATCACGAATTCAACAAACATTATATAATGAGTGTGAGCATGTGTATTACCGAACTTTCATCAACCATACAAGGCATATTTAAACCTAGAAGTTGTTATTCTGATTTCGCAGGTTTTTCCTAACATCCAGTTTCGAAAATCATGAAATTTTCGCAGAAAAATTCAATTCAAGCGAGTTGTATCCAGTAGAGTTGTTATTTTCAGAGTTTCACTCGCCGATACATTCCGTGTTCCGAAAACGTTACACTCATCACGGCTTCGACAAACATGATTTAATGACCGTGAGCATGTGGATTACAGATTTTTCAACCACAATGCAAGGCATATTTACACCTAGAAACATTTACTTAGATTTCGCAGCTTTATCCTAACGTCAGATATGGAAATCAGGGAGTTTTCGCAGATAAATTCTCTTGTTGCATGATCTATCCAATAGAAATCTCATTTTGTAAATACCGTCACCATAACATTCCGTGTTCTGAAAACGGTACATGCACCACGTATTCAACAAAAATTCACTGCTGAGTTGTTAGCTAGCGGATTATAAAACTTTAATAAACCATTGAAGATATAATGTCACCTTAAAGCATTTACTAAGATTTTGCAGCATTTTCATAACTCCAGTTTCAAAGCTGAGGCTGATTTTTCAGTAAAATGCTCCTGGATTGGGTTCTAACCTATAGATATGTAATTTACATAGTTTCCCTCAACGTGACATTCCGTGTTCCAAACACACTACATACATCATGAGTTTGAGAATCATTTTTAATGAGTGTGTACATGTGTATTACAGAACTTTCATCCACCATACAAGGCATATTTACACCTAGAAATATTTACTCTTAGTTCGCAGCATTTTCCTAATAGCAGTTTCGAAAATCACGCAGTTTTCAAAGGAAAAAAATGTTGGAGAGTGTTCTACCCAATAGATATGTAAATTACATAAATTCCACCACTGTGAAATTACGTGTCTTGAACACACTTCATGCATAAACTATTCGAGGAAAATAAACTACATGGGTGTTTGCATGTGGATTACACGATTTTCATCACAATAAAAAGCATATTCATGCCTAGAAGCATTTTCTCTGATTTCACAGAGCTTTCCAAACGCCAGTTTCGAAAATGAGGCAGATTTCACGGCAAAAAACCTCTTGGAGCTGGTTCTAACCAATAGACATGTAATTTACATGGATTCGCTCACCATGAAATTCCGTGTTCTGAACACGTTACATGCATCTCGGATTTGACAAATATTCACTACAGAGTTGTTAACAAGTGGATTACAGCACTTTCAACCACCATACAAGGCTTACTGACACTTTGAAGGATTTTCTCAGATTTCACAGGTTAGTTTTAACGCCAGTTTTGAAAATGAGGCAGATTTGGCAGAAAAATGCTCTTGAGCGTGTTGTACCCAAAATATATGTAATTTACATAGTTTAAATCACCGTGACATTCCGTGTTACAAACACACTACATTAATCATGGTTTTGAGAAATATTTTTAATGAGTTGTGTACATGTGTATTACAGAACTTTCATCCACCTTACAAAGCATATTTATACATAGAAGGTTTTGTTCAGATTTAGTAGATTTCCCCTGTCAGTTTTTAAAATCATGCATTTTCTGCAGAAAAATCCTCTTTTAGCGTGTTCTACCCAATAGACATGCAATTTACATAGAACTCGTCATCGTGATATTTCGTGTTCCGAAAAAGCTGCATGTATCACGGATTCGACAAATAATCACTACAGAAATGTTAGCATAAGGATAAAGGAAATTTCATCCTCCATAAAACCATATTGACACTTTGAAGCATTTTCCCATATTTTGAATGTCTTTCCTCATGCCAGTTTTGAAAATGAGGCAGATTCGCAGAAAAATACTCGTGGAGCGTGTACTTCCCAATAGAAATGTAATTTACATAGTATCCCTCACAGTGACATTCCAATTTCCGAACACACTACATGCATCAAGGTTTCAACAAACTTTCCACAATGAGTTGTGAACATGTAGATTACAGAAGTTTCTTCCATCATACATGTCATATTTACACCTAGAAATATTAACTGTTAATTTGCAGCTTTTTCCTTATGTCAGTTTCGAAAATCAGGCTGTTTTCTCAGGAAAAAATTTTTGGAGCGAGTTCTAACCAGTAGACATCTAATTTACATAGATTCCATCGCCAGGAATTTCTGTGATACGATCACACTACATGCATAACGCTTTCTACAAATATTCACCACAGATTTGTTTGCATGTGGTTTTACGAACTTCCATCACAATACAAGGCATATTGACACTTTGAAGCATTTTCTCTGATTTTGCAGAGATTTTCAAATGCCAGTTTCCAAAATGAGGCAGATTTCATAGAAAAATTCTTGGAGAGTATTCTACCCAAGAGAGATGTATTTTAGATAGATTCGCTCACAGTGATATTCTGTGTTCCGAACACGCTTCATGTATCTCGGATTCGAGAAATATTCACTACAGAGTTGTCAGCATGCAGATTACAGGACTTTGATCCACCATACCAGGCATATTTACACAGAGAATCTATTAATGTGAGTTCGCAGGGTTTCCTAACGCCAGATACTAAAATCACGCAGTTTTCTGGGGAAAAATCTCTTGGAGCGATTTTTATCCAAGAGAAGTGTAATTTAAATAAATTCCCTGGCCGTGAATTTCCGTGTTCCGAACATGCTAGATGCATGATGGATGTGACAAATATTCACTCCAGATTTGTTAGCATGTGGATTACCGAACTTTCATCACAATACCATGAATATTGACACTTAGAAATATTTTCTCAGATTTTGCAGCCTTTTCCAAAAGCCAGTTTCAAACATGAAGCAGTTTTTGCAGAAAAATTCTCTTGGAGCGGGTTCTACCCAATAGAGAAGTAATTTACATTGTTTCAATCACCGTGAAATTCCACGTTCCCTACTTAGTACACGCATCACGGATTAGAGAAAGATTCTTTAATAAGTTGTGAAAATGTGGATTACCGAACTTTCTTCCAACATAAAGGCATGTTTACAACTACAAATATTTACGCTCATTTTGCAGCTTTTTCCAAACTTCAGATTCGATAATCATGCAATTTTCGCAGAAAAATTCTATTCTAGCTAGTTCTACCCAATTGAATTGTAATTTACAAAGTTTCACTACCATGAAATTCCATGTTCCTAACACGCTAAATAAATCACGGTTTCGAAAACTATTCACGACATAGTTATTCACATGTGGATTACGGGACTTTCATTCCCCATTCAAGGCATATTGACACTTAGAAGTATTTTCTCAGAGTTCTCAGGTTTTTCCTGACGCCAGTTTTGATAATGAGGCAGATTTCACAGAAAAAGTCTCTTGGAGCGAGTTCTACCCAAAAGATATGTAAGTTAAATAGTTTCACTCACCATGACATTCCGTGATCTGAACTAGTTACATGCATCACGGATTCGACAAACATTCTTTAGGAAGTGTGAACATGTGGATTACCGAACTTGCGTCCACCATACAAGGCAGTAATTTCACCTAGAAACATTTATTCAGATTTTGCAGGTTTTTCCTAAAGTCAGTTTCGAAAATCAGGCAGTTTTCGCAGAAAATTTCTCTTGGTGCATGTTCTATTCAATAGACATCTCATTTTCATAGATACCGTCACCGTAACTATTCCGTGTTCCGAAAATGGATACATGCACCACGGATTCAACAAATATTCACTGCTGAGTTGTTAGCATGTGAATTACACATCTTTAATAAACCACTGAAGACATATAGTCACCTTAAACCATTTACTCAGATTTTGAAACATTTTCATAAATCCAGTGTCCAAACTGAGGCAGATTTTACAGTAAAATGCTCCTGGAGCGGGTTCTAACCAATAGATATGTAATTTAAATAGTTTCCATCACCGTAACATTCCGTGTTCCGAACATTCTACATACAACACGGATTTGACAAACATTTTTAATGAGTTGTGTACATGTGTATTACAGAACTTTCATCCACCATACAAGGCATATTTACACCTAGAAACATTGACTCTGAGTTCGCAGCTTTTTCCTAATAGCAGTTTCTAAAATCAGGCAGTTTTCAAAGGAAAAAATTTTGGAGCGTGTTCTTCCCAATAGATATGTAAATTATATAGATTCCCCCGCTGTGTAATTACGGGTTTCGAACATGCTACATGCAGAAAGGATTCGAAAAAATACACTACATAGTTGTTTGCATGTGGATTACAGGACTTTCATCACAAAACAAGGCATATTGTTGCTTAGAAGAATTTTCTCTGATTTCACAGAGCTTTCCAAAAGCCAGTTTAGAAAATGAGGCAGATTTCACGGCAAAAACCACTTCGAGTGGGTTCTTACCAATAGATATTTGATTTACATGGATTCGTTCACCGTGAAATTCCGTGTTCCAAACACGTTACATGCATCTTGGATTCGACAAATATTCACTACAGAGTTCTTAGCATGTGGATTACCACGCTTTCATACACCATACAAGGCTTACTGACACTTTGAAGTATTTTCTCAGATTTCAAATTTAGTTTTAACGCCAGTTTTGATAATGAGGCAGATTTGGCAGAAAAATGCTCTTGGAGCGAGGTCTACCCAAAAGATATGTAATTTACCTAGTTTCACTCACTGTGACATTCCGTGTTCTGAACACCTTCCATGCATCATGGATTCAACAAATATTCTTTAATGAGTTGTGAACATGTGTATTACCGAACTTTCATCCACCTTACAATGCATATTTATACATAGAATATTTTATTCTGATTTAGTAGGTTTCTCCTAATGTCAGTTTCTAAAATCATGCAGCTTTGGCAGAAAAATCCTCTTTTAGCGTGTTCTACCCAATAGACATGCAATTTACATAGAACCCGTCATCGTGAAATTCCGTGTTCCGAAAAAGCTACATGCATCACTGATTCGACAAATATTCACTACAGATTTGTTAGCATAAGGATAAACGAAATTTCATCCTCCGTAAAACCATATTGACACTTTGAAGCATTTTCTCATATTTTGAATGTCTTTCCTCATGCCAGTTTTGAAAATGAGGCAGATTCGCAGAAAAATACTCGTGGAGCGTGTACTTCCCAATAGAAATGTAATTTACATAGTATCCCTCACAGTGACATTCCAATTTCCGAACACACTACATGCATCAAGGTTTCAACAAACTTTCTCCAATGAGTTGTGAACATGTAGATTACAGAAGTTTCTTCCATCATACATGTCATATTTACACCTAGAAATATTAACTGTTAATTTGCAGCTTTTTCCTTATGTCAGTTTCGAAAATCAGGCTGTTTTCTCAGGAAAAAATTTTTGGAGCGAGTTCTAACCAGTAGACATCTAATTTACATAGATTCCATCGCCAGGAATTTCTGTGATACGATCACACTACATGCATAACGCTTTCTACAAATATTCACCACAGATTTGTTTGCATGTGGTTTTACGAACTTCCATCACAATACAAGGCATATTGACACTTTGAAGCATTTTCTCTGATTTTGCAGAGATTTTCAAATGCCAGTTTCCAAAATGAGGCAGATTTCATAGAAAAAATTCTTGGAGAGTATTCTACCCAAGAGAGATGTATTTTAGATAGATTCGCTCACAGTGATATTCTGTGTTCCGAACACGCTTCATGTATCTCGGATTCGAGAAATATTCACTACAGAGTTGTCAGCATGCAGATTACAGGACTTTGATCCACCATACCAGGCATATTTACACAGAGAATCTATTAATCTGAGTTCGCAGGGTTTCCTAACGCCAGTTTCTAAAATCACGCAGTTTTCTGGGGAAAAATCTCTTGGAGCGATTTTTATCCAAGAGAAATGTAATTTACATAAATTCCCTGGCCGTGAATTTCCGTGTTCCGAACATGCTACATGCATGATGGATTTGACAAATATTCACTCCAGATTTGTTAGCATGTGGATTACCGAACTTTCATCACAATACCATGAATATTGACACTTAGAAATATTTTCTCAGATTTTGCAGCCTTTTCCAAAAGCCAGTTTCAAACATGAAGCAGTTTTTGCAGAAAAATTCTCTTGGAGCGAGTTCTACCCAATAGAGAAGTAATTTACATTGTTTCAATCACCGTGAAATTCCACGTTCCCTACTTGGTACACGCATCACGGATTAGAAAAAGATTCTTTAATAAGTTGTGAAAATGTGGATTACCGAACTTTCTTCCAACATAAAGGCATATTTACAACTACAAATATTTACGCTCATTTTGCAGCTTTTTCCAAACTTCAGATTCGATAATCATGCAATTTTCGCAGAAAAATTCTATTCTAGCTAGTTCTACCCAATTGAATTGTAATTTACAAAGTTTCACTACCATGAAATTCCATGTTCCAAAAGCGCTCACATGAATGACGGTTTGAAAAATAATCACTAGACTGCTATTAACATGTGGATTACTGGACTTTCATTCACCATTCAAGGCATATTGACACTTAGAAGCATTTTCTCAGATTTCACAGAGCTTTCCAAAAGCCAGTTTAGAAAATGAGGCAGATTTCACGGCAAAAACCACTTCGAGCGGGTTCTTACCAATAGATATTTGATTTACATGGATTCGTTCACCGTGAAATTCCGTGTTCCAAACACGTTACATGCATCTTGGATTCGACAAATATTCACTACAGAGTTCTTAGCATGTGGATTACCACGCTTTCATACACCATACAAGGCTTACTGACACTTTGAAGTATTTTCTCAGATTTCAAATTTAGTTTTAACGCCAGTTTTGATAATGAGGCAGATTTGGCAGAAAAATGCTCTTGGAGCGAGGTCTACCCAAAAGATATGTAATTTACCTAGTTTCACTCACTGTGACATTCCGTGTTCTGAACACCTTCCATGCATCATGGATTCAACAAATATTCTTTAATGAGTTGTGAACATGTGTATTACCGAACTTTCATCCACCTTACAATGCATATTTATACATAGAATATTTTATTCTGATTTAGTAGGTTTCTCCTAATGTCAGTTTCTAAAATCATGCAGCTTTGGCAGAAAAATCCTCTTTTAGCGTGTTCTACCCAATAGACATGCAATTTACATAGAACCCGTCATCGTGAAATTCCGTGTTCCGAAAAAGCTACATGCATCACTGATTCGACAAATATTCACTACAGATTTGTTAGCATAAGGATAAACGAAATTTCATCCTCCGTAAAACCATATTGACACTTTGAAGCATTTTCTCATATTTTGAATGTCTTTCCTCATGCCAGTTTTGAAAATGAGGCAGATTCGCAGAAAAATACTCGTGGAGCGTGTACTTCCCAATAGAAATGTAATTTACATAGTATCCCTCACAGTGACATTCCAATTTCCGAACACACTACATGCATCAAGGTTTCAACAAACTTTCTCCAATGAGTTGTGAACATGTAGATTACAGAAGTTTCTTCCATCATACATGTCATATTTACACCTAGAAATATTAACTGTTAATTTGCAGCTTTTTCCTTATGTCAGTTTCGAAAATCAGGCTGTTTTCTCAGGAAAAAATTTTTGGAGCGAGTTCTAACCAGTAGACATCTAATTTACATAGATTCCATCGCCAGGAATTTCTGTGATACGATCACACTACATGCATAACGCTTTCTACAAATATTCACCACAGATTTGTTTGCATGTGGTTTTACGAACTTCCATCACAATACAAGGCATATTGACACTTTGAAGCATTTTCTCTGATTTTGCAGAGATTTTCAAATGCCAGTTTCCAAAATGAGGCAGATTTCATAGAAAAAATTCTTGGAGAGTATTCTACCCAAGAGAGATGTATTTTAGATAGATTCGCTCACAGTGATATTCTGTGTTCCGAACACGCTTCATGTATCTCGGATTCGAGAAATATTCACTACAGAGTTGTCAGCATGCAGATTACAGGACTTTGATCCACCAAACCAGGCATATTTACACAGAGAATCTATTAATCTGAGTTCGCAGGGTTTCCTAACGACAGTTTCTAAAATCACGCAGTTTTCTGGGGAAAAATCTCTTGGAGCGATTTTTATCCAAGAGAAATGTAATTTAAATAAATTCCCTGGCCGTGAATTTCCGTGTTCCGAACATGCTAGATGCATGATGGATGTGACAAATATTCACTGCAGATTTGTTAGCATGTGGATTACCGAACTTTCATCACAATACCATGAATATTGACACTTAGAAATATTTTCTCAGATTTTGCAGCCTTTTCCAAAAGCCATTTTCAAACATGAAGCAGTTTTTGCAGAAAAACTCTCTTGGAGCTAGTTCTACCCAATAGAGAAGTAATTTACATTGTTTCAATCACCGTGAAATTCCACGTTCCCTACTTAGTACACGCATCACGGATTAGAGAAAGATTCTTTAATAAGTTGTGAAAATGTGGATTACCGAACTTTCTTCCAACATAAAGGCATGTTTACAACTACAAATATTTACGCTCATTTTGCAGCTTTTTCCAAACTTCAGATTCGATAATCATGCAATTTTCGCAGAAAAATTCTATTCTAGCTAGTTCTACCCAATTGAATTGTAATTTACAAAGTTTCACTACCATGAAATTCCATGTTCCTAACACGCTAAATAAATCACGGTTTCGAAAACTATTCACGACATAGTTATTCACATGTGGATTACGGGACTTTCATTCCCCATTCAAGGCATATTGACACTTAGAAGTATTTTCTCAGAGTTCTCAGGTTTTTCCTGACGCCAGTTTTGATAATGAGGCAGATTTCACAGAAAAAGTCTCTTGGAGCGAGTTCTACCCAAAAGATATGTAAGTTAAATAGTTTCACTCACCATGACATTCCGTGATCTGAACTAGTTACATGCATCACGGATTCGACAAACATTCTTTAGGAAGTGTGAACATGTGGATTACCGAACTTGCGTCCACCATACAAGGCATAATTTCACCTAGAAACATTTATTCAGATTTTGCAGGTTTTTCCTAAAGTCAGTTTCGAAAATCAGGCAGTTTTCGCAGAAAATTTCTCTTGGTGCATGTTCTATTCAATAGACATCTCATTTTCATAGATACCGTCACCGTAATATTCGGTGTTCCGAAAATGATACATGCACCACGGATTCAACAAATATTCACTGCTGAGTTGTTAGCATGTGAATTACACATCTTTAATAAACCACTGAAGACATATAGTCACCTTAAACCATTTACTCAGATTTTGAAACATTTTCATAAATCCAGTGTCCAAACTGAGGCAGATTTTACAGTAAAATGCTCCTGGAGCGGGTTCTAACCAATAGATATGTAATTTAAATAGTTTCCATCACCGTAACATTCCGTGTTCCGAACATTCTACATACAACACGGATTTGACAAACATTTTTAATGAGTTGTGTACATGTGTATTACAGAACTTTCATCCACCATACAAGGCATATTTACACCTAGAAACATTAACTCTGAGTTCGCAGCTTTTTCCTAATAGCAGTTTCTAAAATCAGGCAGTTTTCAAAGGAAACAATGTTGGAGCGTGTTCTACCCAATAGATATGTAAATTATATAGATTCCCCCGCTGTGTAATTACGTGTTTCGAACATGCTACATGCAGAAAGGATTCGAAAAAATACACTACATAGTTGTTTGCATGTGGATTACAGGACTTTCATCACAAAACAAGGCATATTGTTGCTTAGAAGAATTTTCTCTGATTTCACAGAGCTTTCCAAAAGCCAGTTTAGAAAATGAGGCAGATTTCACGGCAAAAACCACTTCGAGCGGGTTCTTACCAATAGATATTTGATTTACATGGATTCGTTCACCGTGAAATTCCGTGTTCCAAACACGTTACATGCATCTTGGATTCGACAAATATTCACTACAGAGTTCTTAGCATGTGGATTACCACGCTTTCATACACCATACAAGGCTTACTGACACTTTGAAGTATTTTCTCAGATTTCAAATTTAGTTTTAACGCCAGTTTTGATAATGAGGCAGATTTGGCAGAAAAATGCTCTTGGAGCGAGGTCTACCCAAAAGATATGTAATTTACCTAGTTTCACTCACTGTGACATTCCGTGTTCTGAACACCTTCCATGCATCATGGATTCAACAAATATTCTTTAATGAGTTGTGAACATGTGTATTACCGAACTTTCATCCACCTTACAATGCATATTTATACATAGAATATTTTATTCTGATTTAGTAGGTTTCTCCTAATGTCAGTTTCTAAAATCATGCAGCTTTGGCAGAAAAATCCTCTTTTAGCGTGTTCTACCCAATAGACATGCAATTTACATAGAACCCGTCATCGTGAAATTCCGTGTTCCGAAAAAGCTACATGCATCACTGATTCGACAAATATTCACTACAGATTTGTTAGCATAAGGATAAACGAAATTTCATCCTCCGTAAAACCATATTGACACTTTGAAGCATTTTCTCATATTTTGAATGTCTTTCCTCATGCCAGTTTTGAAAATGAGGCAGATTCGCAGAAAAATACTCGTGGAGCGTGTACTTCCCAATAGAAATGTAATTTACATAGTATCCCTCACAGTGACATTCCAATTTCCGAACACACTACATGCATCAAGGTTTCAACAAACTTTCCACAATGAGTTGTGAACATGTAGATTACAGAAGTTTCTTCCATCATACATGTCATATTTACACCTAGAAATATTAACTGTTAATTTGCAGCTTTTTCCTTATGTCAGTTTCGAAAATCAGGCCTGTTTTCTCAGGAAAAAATTTTTGGAGCGAGTTCTAACCAGTAGACATCTAATTTACATAGATTCCATCGCCAGGAATTTCTGTGATACGATCACACTACATGCATAACGCTTTCTACAAATATTCACCACAGATTTGTTTGCATGTGGTTTTACGAACTTCCATCACAATACAAGGCATATTGACACTTTGAAGCATTTTCTCTGATTTTGCAGAGATTTTCAAATGCCAGTTTCCAAAATGAGGCAGATTTCATAGAAAAAATTCTTGGAGCGTATTCTACCCAAGAGAGATGTATTTTAGATAGATTCGCTCACAGTGATATTCTGTGTTCCGAAAACGCTTCATGTATCTCGGATTCGAGAAATATTCACTACAGAGTTGTCAGCATGCAGATTACAGGACTTTGATCCACCAAACCAGGCATATTTACACAGAGAATCTATTAATTTTACTTCACAGGATTTTCCTAAAACCAGTTTCTAAAATCACGCAGTTTTCTTGGGAAAAAATCTCTTGGAGTGATTTTATCAAGAGCAGAGATAATTTAAATAAATTCCCTGGCCGGGATTTCCGTGTTCCAGATTTTACATGTGATACCACTTTCATCACATGAATTTGTTAGAAATTTCTCAGATTTTCATTTCCAAAAGCAGTTTCAAATGAAGCAGTTTTTTGAAAAATTTCTTGTTTCTACCATAAGAAGTATTATACCGATTAATTTTTTCATCATAATGACATATATAAAACTACAAATATTTACTCTCATTTTGCAACTTTTTCCAAACTTCAGATTCGATAATCATGCAATTTTCGCAGAAAAATTCTATTCCAGCTAGTTCTACCCAATAGAATTGTAATTTACATCGTTTCATTACCTTGAAATTCCATTTTCCAAAAGCACTACATGAATCACGGTTCGAAAAATAATCACTAGACTGTTATTCACATGTGGATTACTGGACTTTCATTCACCATTCAAGGCACATTGACACTTAGAAGCATTTTCTCAGATTTCACAGGGTTCTCCTAATGGCAGATTTGAAAATGAGGCACATTTCGCAGAAAATTTCTCTTCAAGCGAGTTCTACCCAATAGACTTGTAACTTACATTGTTTCATTCACTATGACATTCCGAATTCCGAACACATTACATGGAGGACGAATTCGACAAACATTCTTTAATGAGTGTGAGCATGTGGATTACCGAACTTTCATCCACCATACAAGGCATATTTAAACCTAGAAGTATTTACATTGGGTTTGCAGCTATTTCCTAAAAGCAGTTTCGAAAATCAGGCAGTTTTCGAAGGAAAAACCTGTTGGA
The DNA here is from genome assembly GCF_009834535.1 of Camelus ferus. Classification (NCBI taxonomy): domain Eukaryota; kingdom Metazoa; phylum Chordata; class Mammalia; order Artiodactyla; family Camelidae; genus Camelus; species Camelus ferus. The sequence goes on from NW_022587784.1 coordinate 27,353, forward strand.
GAGTGTTCTACCCAATAGATATGTACATAAAATAAATTCCCCCACTGTGTAATTACGTGTTTTGAACACGCTACTTGCAGAAATTATTCGACAAATATAAACTACAGGTTTATTTGCATGTGGATTACAGGACTTTCATCACAATACAAGGCATATTGATGCTTAGAAGCATTTTCTCTGATTTCACAGATCTTTCAACGCCAGTTTCCAAAATGAGACAGATTTCACGGCAAAAACTCTTGGAGCGGGTTCTAACCAATAGACATGTAATTTACATGGATTCCCTCACCGTGAAATTCCGTGTTCCGAACACGTTACATGCATCTCGGATTCGACAAATATTCACTACAGAGTTGTTAGCAAGTGGATTACAGCACTTTCATCCACCATACAAGGCTTACTGACACTTTGAAGAATTTTCTCAGATTTCACAGGTTAGTTTTAACGCCAGTTTTGAAAATGAGGCAGATTTGGCAGAAAAATGCTCTTGGAGCGAGTTTTACCCAAAAGATATGTAATTTACCTAGTTTCACTCACCGTGACATTCCGTGTTCTGAACACGTTACACGCATTTCGGATTCAACAAACATTTTTAATGAGTTGTGAACATTTGTATTACCGAACTTTCATCCACCTTACAATGCATATTGATACATAGAAAGTTTTATTCTGATTTAGTAGATTTCTCCTAATGTCAGTTTTAAAATCATGCAGTTTTCGCAGAAAAATGCTCTTGGAGTGAGTTCTACCCAAGAGACATGCAATTTACATAGAACCCGTCATCGTGAAATTCCGTGTTCGAAAATGCTACATGCATCACGGATTCGAAAATATTCACTACAGAGTTGTTAGCATAATGATTATCGAACTTTCATCCACCTATAATACCATATTGACACCTTGACGCATTTTCTCATATTTCAAAAGTTTTTCCTAATGCCAGTTTTGAAAATGAGGCAGATTCGCAGTAAAATTCTCGTGAAGCGAGAACTTCCCAATAGAAATTTAATTTACTTAGTTTCCCTCACAGTGACATTCCAATTTCCGAACACGCTACATGCATCAAGGTTTCAACAAACTTTCTCAAAAGAGTTGTGAGCATGTAGGATTACAGAACTTTCATCCACCATACATGGCATATTTACACCTAGAAATATTAACTCTGAATTTGCAGCTTTTACCTAATGCCAGTTTCAAAATCAGGCCGTTTTCTCAGGAAAAAATTTTTGGAGCGAGTTCTACCCTATAGACGTGTAGTTTACATAGATTCCATCGCCAGAATTTCCATGATACGATCACGCTACATGCATAACGCTTTCTACAAATATTCACCACAGATTTATTTGCATGTGGTTTTACGAACTTCCATCACAATACAAGGCATATTGACACTATGAAGCATTTTCTCTGCTTTTGCAGAGATTTTCAAACGCCAGTTTCGAAAATGAGGCAGATTTCGCAGAAAAATCTCTGGGAGCGAGTTCTACCCAAGAGACATGTATTTTACATAGATTCGCACACCGTGATATTCTGTGTTCCAAACACACTTCATGTATCTCGGATTCGACAAATATTCACTACAGAGTTGTTAGCATGCAGATTACCGAACTTTCATCCACCATACAAGGCATATTTACACCGAGAATCTATTAATCTGAGTTCGCAGGCTTTTCGTAACGCAAGATTCGAAAATCAGGCAGATTTCTCAGGAAAAATCTCTTGGAGTGATTTCTAACGAAGAGAAATGTAATTTACATAAAATCTATGACCGTGAAATTCCGTGTTCCGAACATGCTACATGATTAATGGTTCGACAAATATTCATTCCAGATTTGTTAGCATGTGATTACCAGAACTTTCATTACAATACATTGAATATTGATACTTAGAAATATTTTCTCAGATTTTGCAGTGTTTTCCAAACGCCAGTTTCAAAAATGAAGCAGTTTTCGCAGAAAAATTCTCTTGGAGCGAGTTCTACCCAATAGAGAAGTAATTTACATTGTTTTAATCACCGTGAAATTCCATGTTCCGAACACGGTCCATGCATCACAGGTTAGAAAACGATTCTTTAATATGTTGTGAAAATATGGATTACCGATCTTTTTTCCATCATAATGGCATATTTACAACTACAAATATTTACTCTCATTTTGCAACTTTTTCCAAACTTCAGATTCGATAATCATGCAATTTTCGCAGAAAAATTCTATTCTAGCTAGTTCTACCCAATAGAATTGTAATTTACATCGTTTCATTACCGTGAAATTCCGTTTTCCATAAGCACTACATGAATCACGGTTTGAAAAATAATCACTAGACTGTTATTAACCTGTGGATTACTGGACTTTCATTCACCATTCAAGGCATATTGACACTTAGAAGCATTTTCTCAGATTTCACAGGGTTCTCCTAATGGCAGATTTGAAAATGAGGCACATTTCGCAGAAAAATTCTCTTCAAGCGAGTTCTACCCAATAGACTTGTAACTTACATTGTTTCATTCACTATGACATTCCGTATTCCGAACACGTTACATGGATCACGAATTCGACAAACATTCTTTAATGAGTGTGAGCATGTGGATTACCGAACTTTCATCCACCATACAAGGCATATTTAAACCTAGAAGTATTTACACTGGGTTTGCAGCTATTTCCTAATAGCAGTTTCGAAAATCAGGCAGTTTTCAAAGGAAAAACCTGTTGGAGAGTGTTCTACCCAATAGATATGTACATAACATAAATTCCCCCACTGTGTAATTACGTGTTTTGAACACGCTACATGCAGAAATTATTCGACAAATATAAACTACAGGTTTATTTGCATGTGGATTACAGGACTTTCATCACAATACAAGGCATATTGATGCTTAGAAGCATTTTCTCTGATTTCACAGATCTTTCAACGCCAGTTTCCTAAAATGAGACAGATTTCACGGCAAAAATCTCTTGGAGCGGGTTCTAACCAATAGACATGTAATTTACATGGATTCCCTCACCGTGAAATTCCGTGTTCCGAACACGTTACATGCATCTCGGATTCGACAAATATTCACTACAGAGTTGTTAGCAAGTGGATTACAGCACTTTCATCCACCATACAAGGCTTACTGACACTTTGAAGAATTTTCTCAGATTTCACAGGTTAGTTTTAACGCCAGTTTTGAAAATGAGGCAGATTTGGCAGAAAAATGCTCTTGGAGCGAGTTTTACCCAAAAGATATGTAATTTACCTAGTTTCACTCACCGTGACATTCCGTGTTCTGAACACGTTACACGCATTTCGGATTCAACAAACATTTTTAATGAGTTGTGAACATTTGTATTACCGAACTTTCATCCACCTTACAATGCATATTGATACATAGAAAGTTTTATTCTGATTTAGTAGATTTCTCCTAATGTCAGTTTTTAAAATCATGCAGTTTTCGCAGAAAAATGCTCTTGGAGTGAGTTCTACCCAAGAGACATGCAATTTACATAGAACCCGTCATCGTGAAATTCCGTGTTCCGAAAATGCTACATGCATCACGGATTCGAAAATATTCACTACAGAGTTGTTAGCATAATGATTATCGAACTTTCATCCACCATAATACCATATTGACACCTTGACGCATTTTCTCATATTTCAAAAGTTTTTCCTAATGCCAGTTTTGAAAATGAGGCAGATTCGCAGAAAAATTCTCGTGGAGCGAGTACTTCCCAATAGAAATTTAATTTACTTAGTTTCCCTCACAGTGACATTCCAATTTCCGAACACGCTACATGCATCAAGGTTTCAACAAACTTTCTCAAATGAGTTGTGAGCATGTAGGTTACAGAACTTTCATCCACCATACATGGCATATTTACACCTAGAAATATTAACTCTGAATTTGCAGCTTTTACCTAATGCCAGTTTCGAAAATCAGGCCGTTTTCTCAAGAAAAATTTTTGGAGCGAGTTCTACCCTATAGACGTGTAGTTTACATAGATTCCATCGCCAGAATTTCCATGATACGATCACGCTACATGCATAACGCTTTCTACAAATATTCACCACAGATTTATTTGCATGTGGTTTTACGAACTTCCATCACAATACAAGGCATATTGACACTATGAAGCATTTTCTCTGCTTTTGCAGAGATTTTCAAACGCCAGTTTCGAAAATGAGGCAGATTTCGCAGAAAAATCTCTGGGAGCGAGTTCTACCCAAGAGACATGTATTTTACATAGATTCGCTCACCGTGATATTCTGTGTTCCAAACACACTTCATGTATCTCGGATTCGACAAATATTCACTACAGAGTTGTTAGCATGCGAATTACCGAACTTTCATCCACCATACAAGGCATATTTACACCGAGAATCTATTAATCTGAGTTTGCAGGGTTTTCGTAATGCAAGATTCAAAATCAGGCAGATTTCTCAGGAAAAATCTCTTGGAGTGATTTCTAACTATGAGAATGTAATTTACATAAGATCCCTGGACGTGAAATTCCGTGTTCCGAATATGCTACATGATTAATGGTTCGACAAATATTCATTCCAGATTTGTTAGCATGTGGATTACAGAACTTTCATTACAATAGATTGAATATTGATACTTAGAAGTATTTTCTCAGATTTTGCAGTGTTTTCCCAACGCCAGTTTCAAAAATGAAGCAGTTTTCGCAGAAAAATTCTCTTGGAGCGAGTTCTAACCCAATAGAGAAGTAATTTACATTGTTTTAATCACCGTGAAATTCCATGTTCCGAACACAGTCCATGCATCACAGGTTAGAAAATGATTCTTTAATATGTTGTGAAAATATGGATTACCGATCTTTTTTCCATCATAATGGCATATTTAGAACTACAAATATTTACTCTCATTTTGCAACTTTTTCCAACTTCAGATTCGATAATCATGCAATTTTCGCAGAAAAATTCTATTCTAGCTAGTTCTACCCAATAGAATTGTAATTTACAACGTTTCATTACCGTGAAATTCCATTTTCCATAAGCACTACATGAATCACGGTTTGAAAAATAATCACTAGACTGTTATTAACATGTGGATTACTGGACTTTCATTCACCATTCAAGGCATATTGACACTTAGAAGCATTTTCTCAGATTTCACAGGGTTCTCCTAATGGCAGATTTGAAAATGAGGCACATTTCGCAGAAAAATTCTCTTCAAGCGAGTTCTACCCAATAGACTTGTAACTTACATTGTTTCATTCACTATGACATTCCGTATTCCGAACACGTTACATGGATCACGAATTCGACAAACATTCTTTAATGAGTGTGAGCATGTGGATTACCGAACTTTCATCCACCATACAAGGCATATTTAAACCTAGAAGTATTTACACTGGGTTTGCAGCTATTTCCTAATAGCAGTTTCGAAAATCAGGCAGTTTTCAAAGGAAAAACCTGTTGGAGAGTGTTCTACCCAATAGATATGTACATAACATAAATTCCCCCACTGTGTAATTACGTGTTTTGAACACGCTACATGCAGAAATTATTCGACAAATATAAACTACAGGTTTATTTGCATGTGGATTACAGGACTTTCATCACAATACAAGGCATATTGATGCTTAGAAGCATTTTCTCTGATTTCACAGATCTTTCAATGCCAGTTTCCTAAATGAGACAGATTTCACGGCAAAAATCTCTTGGAGCGGGTTCTAACCAATAGACATGTAATTTACATGGATTCCCTCACCGTGAAATTCCGTGTTCTGAACACGTTACATGCATCTCGGATTCGACAAATATTCACTACAGAGTTGTTAGCAAGTGGATTACAGCACTTTCATCCACCATACAAGGCTTACTGACACTTTGAAGAATTTTCTCAGATTTCACAGGTTAGTTTTAACGCCAGCTTTGAAAATGAGGCAGATTTGGCAGAAAAATGCTCTTGGAGCGAGTTTTACCCAAAAGATATGTAATTTACCTAGTTTCACTCACCGTGACATTCCGTGTTCTGAACACGTTACACACATTTCGGATTCAACAAACATGTTTAATGAGTTGTGAACATTTGTATTACCGAACTTTCATCCACCTTACAATGCATATTGATACATAGAAAGTTTTATTCTGATTTAGTAGATTTCTCCTAATGTCAGTTTTTAAAATCATGCAGTTTTCTCAGAAAAATGCTCTTGGAGTGAGTTCTACACAAGAGACATGCAATTTACATAGAACCCGTCATCGTGAAATTCCGTGTTCCGAAAATGCTACGTGCATCACGGATTCGAAAATATTCACTACAGATTTGTTAGCATAATGATTATCGAACTTTCATCCACCATAATACCATATTGACACCTTGACGCATTTTCTCATATTTCAAAAGTTTTTCCTAATGCCAGTTTTGAAAATGAGGCAGATTCGCAGAAAAATTCTCGTGGAGTGAGTAATTCCGAATAGAAATTTAATTTACTTAGTTTCCCTCACAGTGACATTCTAATTTCCGAACACGCTACATGAATCAAGGTTTCAACAAACTTTCTCAAAAGAATTGTGAGCATGTAGGTTACAGAACTTTCATCCACCATACAAGGCATATTTAAACCTAGAATTATTTACACTGGGTTTGCAGCTATTTCCTAATAGCAGTTTCGAAAATCAGGCAGTTTTCAAAGGAAAAACCTGTTGGAGAGTGTTCTACCCAATAGCTATGTACATAACATAAATTCCCCCACTGTGTAATTACGTGTTTTGAACACGCTACATGCAGAAATTATTCGACAAATATAATCTACAGGTTTATTTGCATGTGGATTACAGGACTTTCATCACAATACAAGGCATATTGATGCTTAGAAGCATTTTCTCTGATTTCACAGATCTTTCAACGCCAGTTTCCAAAATGAGACAGATTTCACGGCAAAATCTCTTGGAGCGGGTTCTAACCAATAAACATGTAATTTACATGGATTCCCTCACCGTGAAATTCCGTGTTCTGAACACGTTACATGCATCTCGGATTCGACAAATATTCACTACAGAGTTGTTAGCAAGTGGATTACAGCACTTTCATCCACCATACAAGGCTTACTGACACTTTGAAGAATTTTCTCAGATTTCACAGGTTAGTTTTAACGCCAGTTTTGAAAATGAGGCAGATTTGGCAGAAAAATGCTCTTGGAGCGAGTTTTACCCAAAAGATATGTAATTTACCTAGTTTCACTCACCGTGACATTCCGTGTTCTGAACACGTTACACGCATTTCGGATTCAACAAACATGTTTAATGAGTTGTGAACATTTGTATTACCGAACTTTCATCCACCTTACAATGCATATTGATACATAGAAAGTTTTATTCTGATTTAGTAGATTTCTCCTAATGTCAGTTTTTAAAATCATGCAGTTTTCGCAGAAAAATGCTCTTGGAGTGAGTTCTACCCAAGAGACATGCAATTTACATAGAACCCGTCATCGTGAAATTCCGTGTTCCGAAAATGCTACATGCATCACGGATTCGAAAATATTCACTACAGAGTTGTTAGCATAATGATTATCGAACTTTCATCCACCATAATACCATATTGACACCTTGACGCATTTTCTCATATTTCAAAAGTTTTTCCTAATGCCAGTTTTGAAAATGAGGCAGATTCGCAGAAAAATTCTCGTGGAGCGAGTACCTCCCAATAGAAATTTAATTTACTTAGTTTCCCTCACAGTGACATTCCAATTTCCGAACACGCTACATGCATCAAGGTTTCAACAAACTTTCTCAAAAGAGTTGTGAGCATGTAGGTTACAGAACTTTCATCCACCATACATGGCATATTTACACCTAGAAATATTAACTCTGAATTTGCAGCTTTTACCTAATGCCAGTTTCGAAAATCAGGCCGTTTTCTGAAGAAAAAATTTTTGGAGCGAGTTCTACCCTATAGACGTGTAGTTTACATAGATTCCATCGCCAGAATTTCCATGATACGATCACGCTACATGCATAACGCTTTCTACAAATATTCACCACAGATTTATTTGCATGTGGTTTTACGAACTTCCATCACAATACAAGGCATATTGACACTATGAAGCTTTTTCTCTGCTTTTACAGAGATTTTCAAACGCCAGTTTCGAAAATGAGGCAGATTTCTCAGAAAAATCTCTGGGAGCGAGTTCTACCCAAGAGATATGTATTTTACATAGATTCGCTCACCGTGATATTCTGTGTTCCAAACACACTTCATGTATCTCGGATTCGACAAATATTCACTACAGAGTTGTTAGCATGCGAATTACCGAACTTTCATCCACCATACAAGGCATATTTACACCGAGAATCTATTAATCTGAGTTTGCAGGGTTTTCGTAATGCAAGATTCAAAAATCAGGTAGATTTCTCAGGAAAAATCACTTGGAGTGATTTCTGACTATGAGAATTATAATTTACATAAGATCCCTGGACGTTAAATTCCGTGTTCCGAATATGCTACATGATTAATGGTTCGACAAATATTCATTCCAGATTTGTTAGCATGTGGATTACAGAACTTTCATTACAATAGATTGAATATTGATACTTAGAAGTATTTTCTCAGATTTTGCAGTGTTTTCCCAACGCCAGTTTCAAAAATGAAGCAGTTTTCGCAGAAAAATTCTCTTGGAGCGAGTTCAACCCAATAGAGAATTAATTTACATTGTTTTAATCACCGTGAAATTCCATGTTCCGAACACGGTCCATGCATCACAGGTTAGAAAACGATTCTTTAATATGTTGTGAAAATATGGATTACCGATCTTTTTTCCATCATAATGGCATATTTAGAACTACAAATATTTACTCTCATTTTGCAACTTTTTCCAAACTTCAGATTCGATAATCATGCAATTTTCGCAGAAAAATTCTATTCTAGCTAGTTCTACCCAATAGAATTGTAATTTACATCGTTTCATTACCGTGAAATTCCATTTTCCATAAGCACTACATGAATCACGGTTTGAAAAATAATCACTAGACTGTTATTAACATGTGGATTACTGGACTTTCATTCACCATTCAAGGCACATTGACACTTAGAAGCATTTTCTCAGATTTCACAGGGTTCTCCTAATGGCAGATTTGAAAATGAGGCACATTTCGCAGAAAAATTCTCTTCAAGCGAGTTCTACCCAATAGACTTGTAACTTACATTGTTTCATTCACTATGACATTCCGTATTCCGAACACGTTACATGGATCACGAATTCGACAAACATTCTTTAATGAGTGTGAGCATGTGGATTACCGAACTTTCATCCACCATACAAGGCATATTTAAACCTAGAAGTATTTACACTGGGTTTGCAGCTATTTCCTAATAGCAGTTTCGAAAATCAGGCAGTTTTCAAAGGAAAAACCTGTTGGAGAGTGTTCTACCCAATAGATATGTACATAACATAAATTCCCCCACTGTGTAATTACGTGTTTTGAACACGCTACATGCAGAAATTATTCGACAAATATAAACTACAGGTTTATTTGCATGTGGATTACAGGACTTTCATCACAATACAAGGCATATTGATGCTTAGAAGCATTTTCTCTGATTTCACAGATCTTTCAATGCCAGTTTCCTAAATGAGACAGATTTCACGGCAAAATCTCTTGGAGCGGGTTCTAACCAATAGACATGTAATTTACATGGATTCCCTCACCGTGAAATTCCGTGTTCTGAACACGTTACATGCATCTCGGATTCGACAAATATTCACTACAGAGTTGTTAGCAAGTGGATTACAGCACTTTCATCCACCATACAAGGCTTACTGACACTTTGAAGAATTTTCTCAGATTTCACAGGTTAGTTTTAACGCCAGCTTTGAAAATGATTCAGATTTGGCAGAAAAATGCTCTTGGAGCGAGTTTTACCCAAAAGATATGTAATTTACCTAGTTTCACTCACCGTGACATTCCGTGTTCTGAACACGTTACACACATTTCGGATTCAACAAACATGTTTAATGAGTTGTGAACATTTGTATTACCGAACTTTCATCCACCTTACAATGCATATTGATACATAGAAAGTTTTATTCTGATTTAGTAGATTTCTCCTAATGTCAGTTTTTAAAATCATGCAGTTTTCTCAGAAAAATGCTCTTGGAGTGAGTTCTACCCAAGAGACATGCAATTTACATAGAACCCGTCATCGTGAAATTCCGTGTTCCGAAAATGCTACATGCATCACGGATTCGAAAATATTCACTACAGAGTTGTTAGCATAATGATTATCGAACTTTCATCCACCATAATACCATATTGACACATTGACGCATTTTCTCATATTTCAAAAGTTTTTCCTAATGCCAGTTTTGAAAATGAGGCAGATTCGCAGAAAAATTCTCGTGGAGCGAGTAATTCCCAATAGAAATTTAATTTACTTAGTTTCCCTCACAGTGACATTCTAATTTCCGAACACGCTACATGAATCAAGGTTTCAACAAACTTTCTCAAAAGAATTGTGAGCATGTAGGTTACAGAACTTTCATCCACCATACAAGGCATATTTAAACCTAGAATTATTTACACTGGGTTTGCAGCTATTTCCTAATAGCAGTTTCGAAAATCAGGCAGTTTTCAAAGGAAAAACCTGTTGGAGAGTGTTCTACCCAATAGCTATGTACATAACATAAATTCCCCCACTGTGTAATTACGTGTTTTGAACACGCTACATGCAGAAATTATTCGACAAATATAACTACAGGTTTATTTGCATGTGGATTACAGGACTTTCATCACAATACAAGGCATATTGATGCTTAGAAGCATTTTCTCTGATTTCACAGATCTTTCAACGCCAGTTTCCAAAATGAGACAGATTTCACGGCAAAAATCTCTTGGAGCGGGTTCTAACCAATAGACATGTAATTTACATGGATTCCCTCACCGTGAAATTCCGTGTTCTGAACACGTTACATGCATCTCGGATTCGACAAATATTCACTACAGAGTTGTTAGCAAGTGGATTACAGCACTTTCATCCACCATACAAGGCTTACTGACACTTTGAAGAATTTTCTCAGATTTCACAGGTTAGTTTTAACGCCAGTTTTGAAAATGAGGCAGATTTGGCAGAAAAATGCTCTTGGAGCGAGTTTTACCCAAAAGATATGTAATTTACCTAGTTTCACTCACCGTGACATTCCGTGTTCTGAACACGTTACACGCATTTCGGATTCAACAAACATGTTTAATGAGTTGTGAACATTTGTATTACCGAACTTTCATCCACCTTACAATGCATATTGATACATAGAAAGTTTTATTCTGATTTAGTAGATTTCTCCTAATGTCAGTTTTTAAAATCATGCAGTTTTCGCAGAAAAATGCTCTTGGAGTGAGTTCTACCCAAGAGACATGCAATTTACATAGAACCCGTCATCGTGAAATTCCGTGTTCCGAAAATGCTACATGCATCACGGATTCGAAAATATTCACTACAGAGTTGTTAGCATAATGATTATCGAACTTTCATCCACCATAATACCATATTGACACCTTGACGCATTTTCTCATATTTCAAAAGTTTTTCCTAATGCCAGTTTTGAAAATGAGGCAGATTCGCAGAAAAATTCTCGTGGAGCGAGTACTTCCCAATAGAAATTTAATTTACTTAGTTTCCCTCACAGTGACATTCCAATTTCCGAACACGCTACATGCATCAAGGTTTCAACAAACTTTCTCAAAAGAGTTGTGAGCATGTAGGTTACAGAACTTTCATCCACCATACATGGCATATTTACACCTAGAAATATTAACTCTGAATTTGCAGCTTTTACCTAATGCCAGTTTCGAAAATCAGGCCGTTTTCTCAAGAAAAAATTTTTGGAGCGAGTTCTACCCTATAGACGTGTAGTTTACATAGATTCCATCGCCAGAATTTCCATGATACGATCACGCTACATGCATAACGCTTTCTACAAATATTCACCACAGATTTATTTGCATGTGGTTTTACGAACTTCCATCACAATACAAGGCATATTGACACTATGAAGCATTTTCTCTGCTTTTGCAGAGATTTTCAAACGCCAGTTTCGAAAATGAGGCAGATTTCGCAGAAAAATCTCTGGGAGCGAGTTCTACCCAAGAGACATGTATTTTACATAGATTCGCTCACCGTGATATTCTGTGTTCCAAACACACTTCATGTATCTCGGATTCGACAAATATTCACTACAGAGTTGTTAGCATGCGGATTACCGAACTTTCATCCACCATACAAGGCATATTTACACCGAGAATCTATTAATCTGAGTTTGCAGGGTTTTCGTAATGCAAGATTCAAAAATCAGGCAGATTTCTCAGGAAAAATCTCTTGGAGTGATTTCTAACGAAGAGAAATATAATTTACATAAGATCCCTGGCCGTTAAATTCCGTGTTCCGAATATGCTACATGATTAATGGTTCGACAAATATTCATTCCAGATTTGTTAGCATGTGGATTACAGAACTTTCATTACAATAGATTGAATATTGATACTTAGAAGTATTTTCTCAGATTTTGCAGCGTTTTCCCAACGCCAGTTTCAAAAATGAAGCAGTTTTCGCAGAAAAATTCTCTTGGAGCGAGTTCTACCCAATAGAGAATTAATTTACATTGTTTTAATCACCGTGAAATTCCATGTTCCGAACACGGTCCATGCATCACGGATTAGAAAACGATTCTTTAATATGTTGTGAAAATATGGATTACCGATCTTTTTTCCATCATAATGGCATATTTACAACTACAAATATTTACTCTCATTTTGCAACTTTTTCCAAACTTCAGATTCGATAATCATGCAATTTTCGCAGAAAAATTCTATTCTAGCTAGTTCTACCCAATAGAATTGTAATTTACATCGTTTCATTACCGTGAAATTCCGTTTTCCATAAGCACTACATGAATCACGGTTTGAAAAATAATCACTAGACTGTTATTAACATGTGGATTACTGGACTTTCATTCACCATTCAAGGCATATTGACACTTAGAAGCATTTTCTCAGATTTCACAGGGTTCTCCTAATGGCAGATTTGAAAATGAGGCACATTTCGCAGAAAAATTCTCTTCAAGCGAGTTCTACCCAATAGACTTGTAACTTACATTGTTTCATTCACTATGACATTCCGTATTCCGAACACGTTACATGGATCACGAATTCGACAAACATTCTTTAATGAGTGTGAGCATGTGGATTACCGAACTTTCATCCACCATACAAGGCATATTTAAACCTAGAAGTATTTACACTGGGTTTGCAGCTATTTCCTAATAGCAGTTTCGAAAATCAGGCAGTTTTCAAAGGAAAAACCTGTTGGAGAGTGTTCTACCCAATAGATATGTACATAACATAAATTCCCCCACTGTGTAATTACGTGTTTTGAACACGCTACATGCAGAAATTATTCGACAAATATAAACTACAGGTTTATTTGCATGTGGATTACAGGACTTTCATCACAATACAAGGCATATTGATGCTTAGAAGCATTTTCTCTGATTTCACAGATCTTTCAACGCCAGTTTCCAAAATGAGACAGATTTCACGGCAAAAATCTCTTGGAGCGGGTTCTAACCAATAGACATGTAATTTACATGGATTCCCTCACCGTGAAATTCCGTGTTCCTGAACACGTTACATGCATCTCGGATTCGACAAATATTCACTACAGAGTTGTTAGCAAGTGGATTACAGCACTTTCATCCACCATACAAGGCTTACTGACACTTTGAAGAATTTTCTCAGATTTCACAGGTTAGTTTTAACGCCAGTTTTGAAAATGAGGCAGATTTGGCAGAAAAATGCTCTTGGAGCGAGTTTTACCCAAAAGATATGTAATTTACCTAGTTTCACTCACCGTGACATTCCGTGTTCTGAACACGTTACACGCATTTCGGATTCAACAAACATTTTTAATGAGTTGTGAACATTTGTATTACCGAACTTTCATCCACCTTACAATGCATATTGATACATAGAAAGTTTTATTCTGATTTAGTAGATTTCTCCTAATGTCAGTTTTTAAAATCATGCAGTTTTCGCAGAAAAATGCTCTTGGAGTGAGTTCTACCCAAGAGACATGCAATTTACATAGAACCCGTCATCGTGAAATTCCGTGTTCCGAAAATGCTACATGCATCACGGATTCGAAAATATTCACTACAGAGTTGTTAGCATAATGATTATCGAACTTTCATCCACCATAATACCATATTGACACATTGACGCATTTTCTCATATTTCAAAAGTTTTTCCTAATGCCAGTTTTGAAAATGAGGCAGATTCGCAGAAAAATTCTCGTGGAGCGAGTACTTCCCAATAGAAATTTAATTTACTTAGTTTCCCTCACAGTGACATTCCAATTTCCGAACACGCTACATGCATCAAGGTTTCAACAAACTTTCTCAAAAGAGTTGTGAGCATGTAGGTTACAGAACTTTCATCCACCATACAAGGAATATTTACACCTAGAAATATTAACTCTGAATTTGCAGCTTTTACCTAATGCCAGTTTCGAAAATCAGGCAGTTTTCAAAGGAAAAACCTGTTGGAGAGTGTTCTACCCAATAGCTATGTACATAACATAAATTCCCCCACTGTGTAATTACGTGTTTTGAACACGCTACATGCAGAAATTATTCGACAAATAAATCTACAGGTTTATTTGCATGTGGATTACAGGACTTTCATCACAATACAAGGCATATTGATGCTTAGAAGCATTTTCTCTGATTTCACAGATCTTTCAACGCCAGTTTCCAAAATGAGACAGATTTCACGGCAAAATCTCTTGGAGCGGGTTCTAACCAATAAACATGTAATTTACATGGATTCCCTCACCGTGAAATTCCGTGTTCTGAACACGTTACATGCATCTCGGATTCGACAAATATTCACTACAGAGTTGTTAGCAAGTGGATTACAGCACTTTCATCCACCATACAAGGCTTACTGACACTTTGAAGAATTTTCTCAGATTTCACAGGTTAGTTTTAACGCCAGTTTTGAAAATGAGGCAGATTTGGCAGAAAAATGCTCTTGGAGCGAGTTTTACCCAAAAGATATGTAATTACCTAGTTTCACTCACCGTGACATTCCGTGTTCTGAACACGTTACACGCATTTCGGATCAACAAACATTTTAATGAGTTGTGAACATTTGTATTACCGAACTTTCATCCACCTTACAATGCATATTGATACATAGAAAGTTTTATTCTGATTTAGTAGATTTCTCCTAATGTCAGTTTTAAAATCATGCAGTTTTCGCAGAAAAATGCTCTTGGAGTGAGTTCTACCCAAGAGACATGCAATTTACATAGAACCCGTCATCGTGAAATTCCGTGTTCCGAAAATGCTACATGCATCACGGATTCGAAAATATTCACTACAGATTTGTTAGCATAATGATTATCGAACTTTCATCCACCATAATACCATATTGACACCTTGACGCATTTTCTCATATTTCAAAAGTTTTTCCTAATGCCAGTTTTGAAAATGAGGCAGATTCGCAGAAAAATTCTCGTGGAGCGAGTACTTCCCAATAGAAATTTAATTTACTTAGTTTCCCTCACAGTGACATTCCAATTTCCGAACACGCTACATGCATCAAGGTTTCAACAAACTTTCTCAAAGAGTTGTGAGCATGTAGATTACAGAACTTTCATCCACCATACATGGCATATTTACACCTAGAAACATTAACTCTGAATTTGCAGCTTTTACCTAATGCCAGTTTCGAAAATCAGGCCGTTTTCTCAAGAAAAAATTTTTGGAGCGAGTTCTACCCTATAGACGTGTAGTTTACATAGATTCCATCGCCAGAATTTCCATGATACGATCACGCTACATGCATAACGCTTTCTACAAATATTCACCACAGATTTATTTGCATGTGGTTTTACGAACTTCCATCACAATACAAGGCATATTGACACTATGAAGCATTTTCTCTGCTTTTGCAGAGATTTTCAAACGCCAGTTTCGAAAATGAGGCAGATTTCGCAGAAAAATCTCTGGGAGCGAGTTCTACCCAAGAGACATGTATTTTACATAGATTCGCTCACCGTGATATTCTGTGTTCCAAACACACTTCATGTATCTCGGATTCGACAAATATTCACTACAGAGTGTTAGCATGCGGATTACCGAACTTTCATCCACCATACAAGCATATTTACACCGAGAATCTATTAATCTGATTTGCAGGATTTTTCGTAATGCCAGTATTCAAAATCAGGCAGATTTCTCAGGAAAAATCTCTTGGAGTGATTTCTAACGAAGAGAAATGTAATTTACATAAGATACCTGGCCGTGAAATTCCGTGTTCCGAATATGCTACATGATTAATGGTTCGACAAATATTCATTCCAGATTTGTTAGCATGTGGATTACAGAACTTTCATTACAATAGATTGAATATTGATACTTAGAAGTATTTTCTCAGATTTTGCAGCGTTTTCCCAACGCCAGTTTCAAAAATGAAGCAGTTTTCGCAGAAAAATTCTCTTGGAGCGAGTTCTACCCAATAGAGAAGTAATTTACATTGTTTTAATCACCGTGAAATTCCATGTTCCGAACACGGTCCATGCATCACGGATTAGAAAACGATTCTTTAATATGTTGTGAAAATATGGATTACCGATCTTTTTTCCATCATAATGGCATATTTACAACTACAAATATTTACTCTCATTTTGCAACTTTTTCCAAACTTCAGATTCGATAATCATGCAATTTTCGCAGAAAAATTCTATTCTAGCTAGTTCTACCCAATAGAATTGTAATTTACATCGTTTCATTACCGTGAAATTCCGTTTTCCATAAGCACTACATGAATCACGGTTTGAAAAATAATCACTAGACTGTTATTAACATGTGGATTACTGGACTTTCATTCACCATTCAAGGCATATTGACACTTAGAAGCATTTTCTCAGATTTCACAGGGTTCTCCTAATGGCAGATTTGAAAATGAGGCACATTGCGCAGAAAAATTCTCTTCAAGCGAGTTCTACCCAATAGACTTGTAACTTACATTGTTTCATTCACTATGACATTCCGTATTCCGAACACGTTACATGGATCACGAATTCGACAAACATTCTTTAATGAGTGTGAGCATGTGGATTACCGAACTTTCATCCACCATACAAGGCATATTTAAACCTAGAAGTATTTACACTGGGTTTGCAGCTATTTCCTAATAGCAGTTTCGAAAATCAGGCAGTTTTCAAAGGAAAAACCTGTTGGAGAGTGTTCTACCCAATAGATATGTACATAACATAAATTCCCCCACTGTGTAATTACGTGTTTTGAACACGCTACATGCAGAAATTATTCGACAAATATAAACTACAGGTTTATTTGCATGTGGATTACAGGACTTTCATCACAATACAAGGCATATTGATGCTTAGAAGCATTTTCTCTGATTTCACAGATCTTTCAACGCCAGTTTCCGAAAATGAGACAGATTTCACGGCAAAAATCTCTTGGAGCGGGTTCTAACCAATAGACATGTAATTTACATGGATTCCCTCACCGTGAAATTCCGTGTTCCGAACACGTTACATGCATCTCGGATTCGACAAATATTCACTACAGAGTTGTTAGCAAGTGGATTACAGCACTTTCATTCACCATACAAGGCTTACTGACACTTTGAAGAATTTTCTCAGATTTCACAGGTTAGTTTTAACGCCAGTTTTGAAAATGAGGCAGATTTGGCAGAAAAATGCTCTTGGAGCGAGTTTTACCCAAAAGATATGTAATTTACCTAGTTTCACTCACCGTGACATTCCGTGTTCTGAACACGTTACACGCATTTCGGATTCAACAAACATTTTTAATGAGTTGTGAACATTTGTATTACCGAACTTTCATCCACCTTACAATGCATATTGATACATAGAAAGTTTTATTCTGATTTAGTAGATTTCTCCTAATGTCAGTTTTTAAAATCATGCAGTTTTCGCAGAAAAATGCTCTTGGAGTGAGTTCTACCCAAGAGACATGCAATTTACATAGAACCCGTCATCGTGAAATTCCGTGTTCCGAAAATGCTACATGCATCACGGATTCGAAAATATTCACTACAGAGTTGTTAGCATAATGATTATCGAACTTTCATCCACCATAATACCATATTGACACCTTGACGCATTTTCTCATATTTCAAAAGTTTTTCCTAATGCCAGTTTTGAAAATGAGGCAGATTCGCAGAAAAATTCTCGTGGAGCGAGTACTTCCCAATAGAAATTTAATTTACTTAGTTTCCCTCACAGTGACATTCCAATTTCCGAACACGCTACATGCATCAAGGTTTCAACAAACTTTCTCAAAAGAGTTGTGAGCATGTAGATTACAGAACTTTCATCCACCATACATGGCATATTTACACCTAGAAACATTAACTCTGAATTTGCAGCTTTTACCTAATGCCAGTTTCGAAAATCAGGCCGTTTTCTCAAGAAAAAATTTTTGGAGCGAGTTCTACCCTATAGACGTGTAGTTTACATAGATTCCATCGCCAGAATTTCCATGATACGATCACGCTACATGCATAACGCTTTCTACAAATATTCACCACAGATTTATTTGCATGTGGTTTTACGAACTTCCATCACAATACAAGGCATATTGACACTATGAAGCATTTTCTCTGCTTTTGCAGAGATTTTCAAACGCCAGTTTCGAAAATGAGGCAGATTTCGCAGAAAAATCTCTGGGAGCGAGTTCTACCCAAGAGACATGTATTTTACATAGATTCGCTCACCGTGATATTCTGTGTTCCAAACACACTTCATGTATCTCGGATTCGACAAATATTCACTACAGAGTTGTTAGCATGCGGATTACCGAACTTTCATCCACCATACAAGGCATATTTACACCGAGAATCTATTAATCTGAGTTTGCAGGGTTTTCGTAATGCAAGATTCAAAATCAGGCAGATTTCTCAGGAAAAATCTCTTGGAGTGATTTCTAACGAAGAGAAATGTAATTTACATAAGATACCTGGCCGTGAAATTCCGTGTTCCGAATATGCTACATGATTAATGGTTCGACAAATATTCATTCCAGATTTGTTAGCATGTGGATTACAGAACTTTCATTACAATAGATTGAATATTGATACTTAGAAGTATTTTCTCAGATTTTGCAGCGTTTTCCCAACGCCAGTTTCAAAAATGAAGCAGTTTTCGCAGAAAAATTCTCTTGGAGCGAGTTCTACCCAATAGAGAAGTAATTTACATTGTTTTAATCACCGTGAAATTCCATGTTCCGAACACGGTCCATGCATCACGGATTAGAAAACGATTCTTTAATATGTTGTGAAAATATGGATTACCGATCTTTTTTCCATCATAATGGCATATTTATAACTACAAATATTTACTCTCATTTTGCAACTTTTTCCAAACTTCAGATTCGATAATCATGCAATTTTCGCAGAAAAATTCTATTCTAGCTAGTTCTACCCAATAGAATTGTAATTTACATCGTTTCATTACCGTGAAATTCCGTTTTCCATAAGCACTACATGAATCACGGTTTGAAAAATAATCACTAGACTGTTATTAACCTGTGGATTACTGGACTTTCATTCACCATTCAAGGCATATTGACACTTAGAAGCATTTTCTCAGATTTCACAGGGTTCTCCTAATGGCAGATTTGAAAATGAGGCACATTGCGCAGAAAAATACTCTTCAAGCGAGTTCTACCCAATAGACTTGTAACTTACATTGTTTCATTCACTATGACATTCCGTATTCCGAACACGTTACATGGATCACGAATTCGACAAACATTCTTTAATGAGTGTGAGCATGTGGATTACCGAACTTTCATCCACCATACAAGGCATATTTAAACCTAGAAGTATTTACACTGGGTTTGCAGCTATTTCCTAATAGCAGTTTCGAAAATCAGGCAGTTTTCAAAGGAAAAACCTGTTGGAGAGTGTTCTACCCAATAGATATGTACATAACATAAATTCCCCCACTGTGTAATTACGTGTTTTGAACACGCTACATGCAGAAATTATTCGACAAATATAAACTACAGGTTTATTTGCATGTGGATTACAGGACTTTCATCACAATACAAGGCATATTGATGCTTAGAAGCATTTTCTCTGATTTCACAGATCTTTCAACGCCAGTTTCCAAAATGAGACAGATTTCACGGCAAAAATCTCTTGGAGCGGGTTCTAACCAATAGACATGTAATTTACATGGATTCCCTCACCGTGAAATTCCGTGTTCCGAACACGTTACATGCATCTCGGATTCGACAAATATTCACTACAGAGTTGTTAGCAAGTGGATTACAGCACTTTCATTCACCATACAAGGCTTACTGACACTTTGAAGAATTTTCTCAGATTTCACAGGTTAGTTTTAACGCCAGTTTTGAAAATGAGGCAGATTTGGCAGAAAAATGCTCTTGGAGCGAGTTTTACCCAAAAGATATGTAATTTACCTAGTTTCACTCACCGTGACATTCCGTGTTCTGAACACGTTACACGCATTTCGGATTCAACAAACATTTTTAATGAGTTGTGAACATTTGTATTACCGAACTTTCATCCACCTTACAATGCATATTGATACATAGAAAGTTTTATTCTGATTTAGTAGATTTCTCCTAATGTCAGTTTTTAAAATCATGCAGATTTGCAGAAAAATGCTCTTGGAGTGAGTTCTACCCAAGAGACATGCAATTTACATAGAACCCGTCATCGTGAAATTCCGTGTTCCGAAAATGCTACATGCATCACGGATTCGAAAATATTCACTACAGAGTTGTTAGCATAATGATTATCGAACTTTCATCCACCATAATACCATATTGACACCTTGACGCATTTTCTCATATTTCAAAAGTTTTTCCTAATGCCAGTTTTGAAAATGAGGCAGATTCGCAGAAAAATTCTCGTGGAGCGAGTACTTCCCAATAGAAATTTAATTTACTTAGTTTCCCTCACAGTGACATTCCAATTTCCGAACACGCTACATGCATCAAGGTTTCAACAAACTTTCTCAAAGAGTTGTGAGCATGTAGGTTACAGAACTTTCATCCACCATACAAGGCATTTAAACCTAGAATTATTTACACTGGGTTTGCAGCTATTTCCTAATAGCAGTTTCGAAATCAGGCAGTTTTCAAAGGAAAAACCTGTTGGAGAGTGTTCTACCCAATAGCTATGTACATAACATAAATCCCCCACTGTGTAATTACGTGTTTTGAACACGCTACAGCAGAAATTATTCGACAAATATAATCTACAGGTTTATTTGCATGTGGATTACAGGACTTTCATCACAATACAAGGCATATTGATTTAGAAGCATTTTCTCTGATTTCACAGATATTTCAACGCCAGTTTCCAAAATGAGACAGATTTCAACGGCAAAATCTCTTGGAGGGTTCTAACCAATAAACATGTATTTACATGGATTCCCTCACCGTGAATTCCGTGTTCTGAACACGTTACATGCATCTCGGATTCGAAAATATTCACTACAGAGTTGTTAGCAAGTGGATTACAGCACTTTCATCCACCATACAAGGCTTACTGACACTTTGAAGAATTTTCTCAGATTTCACAGGTTAGTTTTAACGCCAGTTTTGAAAATGAGGCAGATTTGGCAGAAAAATGCTCTTGGAGCGAGTTTTACCCAAAAGATATGTAATTTACCTAGTTTCACTCACCGTGACATTCCGTGTTCTGAACACGTTACACGCATTTCGGATTCAACAAACATTTTTAATGAGTTGTGAACATTTGTATTACCGAACTTTCATCCACCTTACAATGCATATTGATACATAGAAAGTTTTATTCTGATTTAGTAGATTTCTCCTAATGTCAGTTTTTAAAATCATGCAGTTTTCTCAGAAAAATGCTCTTGGAGTGAGTTCTACCCAAGAGACATGCAATTTACATAGAACCCGTCATCGTGAAATTCCGTGTTCCGAAAATGCTACATGCATCACGGATTCGAAAATATTCACTACAGAGTTGTTAGCATAATGATTATCGAACTTTCATCCACCATAATACCATATTGACACCTTGACGCATTTTCTCATATTTCAAAGTTTTTCCTAATGCCAGTTTTGAAAATGAGGCAGATTCGCAGAAAAATTCTCGTGGAGCGAGTACTTCCCAATAGAAATTTAATTTACTTAGTTTCCCTCACAGTGACATTCCAATTTCCGAACACGCTACATGCATCAAGGTTTCAACAAACTTTCTCAAAAGAGTTGTGAGCATGTAGATTACAGAACTTTCATCCACCATACATGGCATATTTACACCTAGAAATATTAACTCTGAATTTGCAGCTTTTACCTAATGCCAGTTTCGAAAATCAGGCCGTTTTCTCAAGAAAAATTTTTGGAGCGAGTTCTACCCTATAGACGTGTAGTTTACATAGATTCCATCGCCAGAATTTCCATGATACTATCACGCTACATGCATAACGCTTTCTACAAATATTCACCACAGATTTATTTGCATGTGGTTTTACGAACTTCCATCACAATACAAGGCATATTGACACTATGAAGCATTTTCTCTGCTTTTGCAGAGATTTTCAAACGCCAGTTTCGAAAATGAGGCAGATTTCGCAGAAAAATCTCTGGGAGCGAGTTCTACCCAAGAGACATGTATTTTACATAGATTCGCTCACCGTGATATTCTGTGTTCCAAACACACTTCATGTATCTCGGATTCGACAAATATTCACTACAGAGTTGTTAGCATGCGGATTACCGAACTTTCATCCACCATACAAGGCATATTTACACCGAGAATCTATTAATCTGAGTTTGCAGGGTTTTCGTAATGCAAGATTCGAAAATCAGGCAGATTTCTCAGGAAAAATCTCTTGGAGTGATTTCTAACGAAGAGAAATGTAATTTACATAAGATCTCTGGCCGTGAAATTCCGTGTTCCGAATATGCTACATGATTAATGGTTCGACAAATATTCATTCCAGATTTGTTAGCATGTGGATTACAGAACTTTCATTACAATAGCATTGAATATTGATACTTAGAAGTATTTTCTCAGATTTTGCAGTGTTTTCCAAACGCCAGTTTCAAAAATGAAGCAGTTTTCGCAGAAAAATTCTCTTGGAGCGAGTTCTACCCAATAGAGAAGTAATTTACATTGTTTTAATCACCGTGAAATTCCATGTTCCGAACACGGTCCATGCATCACGGATTAGAAAACGATTCTTTAATATGTTGTGAAAATATGGATTACCGATCTTTTTTCCATCATAATGGCATATTTACAACTACAAATATTTACTCTCATTTTGCAACTTTTTCCAAACTTCAGATTCGATAATCATGCAATTTTCGCAGAAAAATTCTATTCTAGCTAGTTCTACCCAATAGAATTGTAATTTACATCGTTTCATTACCGTGAAATTCCGTTTTCCATAAGCACTACATGAATCACGGTTTGAAAAATAATCACTAGACTGTTATTAACATGTGGATTACTGGACTTCATTCACCATTCAAGGCATATTGACACTTAGAAGCATTTTCTCAGATTTCACAGGGTTCTCCTAATGGCAGATTTGAAAATGAGGCACATTGCGCAGAAAAATTCTCTTCAAGCGAGTTCTACCCAATAGACTTGTAACTTACATTGTTTCATTCACTATGACATTCCGTATTCCGAACACGTTACATGGATCACGAATTCGACAAACATTCTTTAATGAGTGTGAGCATGTGGATTACCGAACTTTCATCCACCATACAAGGCATATTTAAACCTAGAAGTATTTACACTGGGTTTGCAGCTATTTCCTAATAGCAGTTTCGAAAATCAGGCAGTTTTCAAAGGAAAAACCTGTTGGAGAGTGTTCTACCCAATAGATATGTACATAACATAAATTCCCCCACTGTGTAATTACGTGTTTTGAACACGCTACATGCAGAAATTATTCGACAAATATAAACTACAGGTTTATTTGCATGTGGATTACAGGACTTTCATCACAATACAAGGCATATTGATGCTTAGAAGCATTTTCTCTGATTTCACAGATCTTTCAACGCCAGTTTCCAAAATGAGACAGATTTCACGGCAAAAAACTCTTGGAGCGGGTTCTAACCAATAGACATGTAATTTACATGGATTCCCTCACCGTGAAATTCCGTGTTCTGAACACGTTACATGCATCTCGGATTCGACAAATATTCACTACAGAGTTGTTAGCAAGTGGATTACAGCACTTTCATCACCATACAAGGCTTACTGACACTTTGAAGAATTTTCTCAGATTTCACAGGTTAGTTTTAACGCCAGTTTTGAAAATGAGGCAGATTTGGCAGAAAAATGCTCTTGGAGCGAGTTTTACCCAAAAGATATGTAATTTACCTAGTTTCACTCACCGTGACATTCCGTGTTCTGAACACGTTACACGCAATTCGGATTCAACAAACATTTTTAATGAGTTGTGAACATTTGTATTACCGAACTTTCATCCACCTTACAATGCATATTGATACATAGAAAGTTTTATTCTGATTTAGTAGATTTCTCCTAATGTCAGTTTTTAAAATCATGCAGTTTTCACAGAAAAATGCTCTTGGAGTGAGTTCTACCCAAGAGACATGCAATTTACATAGAACCCGTCATCGTGAAATTCCGTGTTCCGAAAATGCTACATGCATCACGGATTCGAAAATATTCACTACAGAGTTGTTAGCATAATGATTATCGAACTTTCATCCACCATAATACCATATTGACACCTTGACGCATTTTCTCATATTTCAAAAGTTTTTCCTAATGCCAGTTTTGAAAATGAGGCAGATTCGCAGAAAAATTCTCGTGGAGCGAGTACTTCCCAATAGAAATTTAATTTACTTAGTTTCCCTCACAGTGACATTCCAATTTCCGAACACGCTACATGCATCAAGGTTTCAACAAACTTTCTCAAAGAGTTGTGAGCATGTAGATTACAGAACTTTCATCCACCATACATGGCATATTTACACCTAGAAACATTAACTCTGAATTTGCAGCTTTTACCTAATGCCAGTTTCGAAAATCAGGCCGTTTTCTCAAGGAAAAACCTGTTGGAGAGTGTTCTACCCAATAGCTATGTACAAACATAAATTCCCCCACTGTGTAATTACGTGTTTTGAACACGCTACATGCAGAAATTATTCGACAAATATAATCTACAGGTTTATTTGCATGTGGATTACAGGACTTTCATCACAATACAAGGCATATTGATGCTTAGAAGCATTTTCTCTGATTTCACAGATCTTTCAACGCCAGTTTCCAAAATGAGACAGATTTCACGGCAAAATCTCTTGGAGCGGGTTCTAACCATAAACATGTAATTTACATGGATTCCCTCACCGTGAAATTCCGTGTTCTGAACACGTACATGCATCTCGGATTCGACAAATATTCACTACAGAGTTGTTAGCAAGTGGATTACAGCACTTTCATCCACCATACAAGGCTTACTGACACTTTGAAGAATTTTCTCAGATTTCACAGGTTAGTTTTAACGCCAGTTTGAAAATGAGGCAGATTTGGCAGAAAAATGCTCTTGGAGCGAGTTTTACCCAAAAGATATGTAATTTACCTAGTTCACTCACCGTGACATTCCGTGTTCTGAACACGTTACACACATTTCGGATCCAACAAACAGTTTAATGAGTTGTGAACATTTGTATTACCGAACTTTCATCCACCTTACAATGCATATTGATACATAGAAAGTTTTATTCTGATTTAGTAGATTTCTCCTAATGTCAGTTTTAAAATCATGCAGTTTTCGCAGAAAAATGCTCTTGGAGGAGTTCTACCCAAGAGACATGCAATTTACATAGAACCCGTCATCGTGAAATTCCGTGTTCCGAAAATGCTACATGCATCAGGATTCGAAAATATTCACTACAGAGTTGTTAGCATAATGATTATCGAACTTTCATCCACCATAATACCATATTGACACCTTGACGCATTTTCTCATATTTCAAAAGTTTTTTCCTAATGCCAGTTTTGAAAATGAGGCAGATTCGCAGAAAAATTTCGTGGAGAGAGTACCTCCCAATAGAAATTTAATTTACTTAGTTTCCCTCACAGTGACATTCCAATTCCGAACACGCTACATGCATCAAGGTTTCAAAAACTTTCTCAAAAGAGTTGTGAGATGGGTACAGAACTTTCATCCACCATACATGGCATATTTACACCTAGAAATATTAACTCTGAATTTGCAGCTTTTACCTAATGCCAGTTTCGAAAATCAGGCCGTTTTCTGAAGAAAAAATTTTTGGAGCGAGTTCTACCCTATAGACAGTGTACTTTACATAGATTCCATCGCCAGAATTTCATGATACGATCACGCTACATGCATAACGCTTTCTACAAATATTCACCACAGATTTATTTGCATGTGGTTTTACGAACTTCCATCACAGTACAGGCATATTGACACTATGAAGCATTTTCTCTGCTTTTACAGAGATTTTCAACGCCAGTTTCGAAAATGAGGCAGATTTCTCAGAAAAATCTCTGGGAGCGAGTTCTACCCAAGAGATATGTTTACATAGATTCGCTCACCGTGATATTCTGTGTTCCAAACACCACTTCATGTATCTCGGATTCGAGAAATATTCACTACAGAGTTGTCAGCATGCGGATTACAGAACTTTGATCCACCATACCAGGCATATTTACACAGAGAATCTATTAATCTGAGTTTCGCAGGGTTTCCTAACGCCAGAAAAATCACGCAGTTTCTGGGGAAAAATCTCTTGGAGCGATTTTATCCAAGAGAAATGTAATTTACATAAATTCCCTGGCCGTGAATTTCCGTGTTCGAACATGCTACATGCATTGACGGATTGACAAATATTCACTCCAGATTGTTAGCTGTGGATTACCGAACTTCATCAAATACCATGAATTGACACTTAGAATATTTTCTCAGATTTGCAGCCTTTCCAAGCCAGTTCAAACATGAAGCAGTTTTTGCAGAAAAATTCTCTTGGAGCGAGTTCTACCAATAGAGAAGTAATTTACATTGTTTAATCACCGTGAAATTCCAGTTCCCTACTTGGTACACGCATCACGGATTAGAAAAAGATTCTTTAATAAGTTGTGAAAATGTGGATTACCGAACTTTCTTCCAACATAAAGGCATATACAACTACAAATATTTACGCTCATTTTGCAGCTTTTTCCAAACTTCAGATTCGATAATCATGCAATTTCGCAGAAAAATTCTATTCTAGCTAGTTCTACCCAATTGAATTATATTTACAAAGTTTCACTACCATTAAATTCCATGTTCTAACACGCTAAATAATCACGGTTCGAAAAACTATTCACGACATAGTTATTCACATGTGTGGATTTAGGGGACTTTCATTCCCCATTCAAGGCATATTGACACTTAGAATATTTCTCAGATTCTCAGGTTCCTGATGCCAGTTTTGATAATGAGGCATGATTTCACACAAAAAGTCTCTTGGAGCGAGTTCTACCCAAAAGACTAGTAAGTTAAATAGTTTCACTCACCATGACATTCGTGATCTGAACTAGATACATGCATCACGGATTCGACAAACATTCTTTAGGGAGTGTGAACATGTGGATTACCGAACTTGCGTCCATTACATAAGGCATAATTCACCTAGAAACATTTATCTGATTTGCAGGTTTTCCTAAAGTCAGTTTGAAATCAGGCAGGTTTCACAGAAAATTTCTCTTGGTGCATGTTCTATTGCAGTAGACATCTCATTTTCATAGATACCGTCACCGTAACATTCCGTGTCCGAAAATGGTACATGCACCGGATTCAACAAATATCAATGCTGAGTTGTTAGCATGTGAATACACATCTTTAATAAACCATGAAGACATATAGTCACCTTAAACCATTTACTCAGATTGAAAACATTTCATAAATCCGTGTCCAAACTGAGGCAGATTTTACAGTAAAATGCTCTGGACGGGTTCTAACCAATAGATATGTAATTAAATCGTTTCCATCACCGTCACTGTCCGTGTTCCGAACACTCTCATACAACACGGATTTGACAAACATTTTTAATGAGTTGGTACATGTGTTACAGAACTTCATCACCATACAAGGCATATTACACCTAGAAATTTTAACTCTGAGTTCGCAGCTTTTTCCTAATAGCAGTTTCTAAAATCAGGCAGTTTTCAAAGGAAACAATTGTTGGAGCGTGTTCTACCCAATAGATAGTAAATATATTCTTCCCCCGCTGGTAGTTAGTGTTCGAACATGCTACATGCAGAAAGGATTCGAAAAAATAAACACTACATAGTGTTTGCAGGTGGATTACAGGACTTTCATCAAAAACAAGGCATATTGTTGCTTAGAAGAATTTTCTCTGATTTCACAGAGCTTTCCAAAAGCCAGTTTAGAAAATGAGGCAGATTTTCACGGCAAAAACCACTTCGAGCGGGTTCTTACCTAATAGTATTTGATTTACATGGATTCGTTCACCGTGAAATTCCGTGTTCCAAAACGTTACATGCATCTTGGATTCGACAAATATTCACTACAGAGTTCTTAGCATGTGGGATTCCCACGCTTTTCATACACCATACAAGGCTTACCGACACTTTGAAGTATTTTCTCAGATTTCAAATTTAGTTTTAACGCCAGTTTTGATAATGAGGCAGATTGGCAGAAAAATGCTCTTGGGAGCGAGGTCTACCCAAAAGATATGTAATTTACCTAGTTTCACTCACGTGAATTCCGTGTTCTGAACCTTCCATGCATCATGGATTCAACAAATATCTTTAATGAGTTGTGAACATGGTATTACCGAACTTTCATCCACCTTACAATGCATATTTATACATAGAATATTTATTCTGATTAGTAGGGTTCTCCTAATGCAGTTTCTAAAATCATGCAGCTTTTGCAGAAAAATCCTTTTAGCGTGTTCTACCCAATAGAATGCAATTACATAGAACCGTCATCGTGAAATCGTGTTCGAAAAAGCTACATGCATCACTGACTTCGACAAATATTCACTACAGATTTGTTAGCATAAGGATAAACGAAATTCATCCTCCGTAAAACATATTGACTTTGAGAATTTTCTCATATTTGAATGACTTTCCTCATGCCAGTTTTGAAAATGAGGCAGATTCGCAGAAAAATACTCATGGAGCGTGTACTTCCAATAGAAATGTAATTTACATAGTATCCCTCACAGTGAATTCCAATTTCCAAACACACTACATGCATCAAGGTTTCAACAACTTTCCAATGAGTGGGAACATGTAGATTACAGAAGTTTCCATCATACTGTCATATTTACACCTAGAAATATTAACTGTTAATTGCAGCTTTTTCCTTATGTCAGTTTCGAAAATCAGGCCGTTTCTCAGGAAAAATTTTGGAGCGAGTTCTAACCAGTAGACTGTAATTTAAGATTCCATCGCCAGGAATTTCTGTGATACGATCACACTACATGCATAACGCTTTTCTACAATATTCACCACAGATTTGTTTGCATGTGGTTTACGAACTTCCATCACAATACAAGGCAATGACACTTTGAAGCATTTTCTCTGATTTGCAGAGATTTCAAATGCCAGTTTCCAAAATGAGGCAGATTTCATAGAAAAAAGTTGGAGATATTCTACCCAAGAGAGATGTATTTACATAGATTCGCTCACAGTGATATTCTGTGTTTCCGAACACGCTTCATGTATCTCGGATTCGAGAAATATTCACTACAGAGTTGTCAGCATGCGGATTACAGAACTTTGATCCACCATACCAGGCATATTTACACAGAGAATCTATTATCTGAGTTCGCAGGGTTTCCTAATGCCAGTGCAAAACTGAAAGCAGTTTTCGCA